>NC_060027.1:6305012-6605251 GCF_021134715.1 Daphnia pulex
ATTCAGATAACGAAACTGAATTGCAAAATTGATTGCAATAACTAGTTGAAAAAAATTAGTTGATTATTAATTAGTTATTAAATTTGTTAATAAGTTAATGAAAATAACACTTGTTTCAAACGATTGTTTTCACTTAAAAGTTCCTTCAGCTTCTTAGCTTTTTTTGAATATTTCTTATTCTTCTCATTTCAGTCTTGCCACAATCACGCTTAAAATTTGATCAATCTTAAAATTAAATTCAATTTTTTGAATCGTCACTCTTTTATTTTTGAGATTGAGCTTAATTCATACAAAAATTACCGATTGAACTTCTTCCGGCGGTACAATATTACCGTCGGAATCATCAATCGAAGTTCATTAAAGTAATCAAAAAGAAAATCCTTTTATTTAAAGCAATTTGCATATTCTCTTAACCTGCTGTATTGCCTTTCTCCAGTTCGGAATCTACTTTAATAAAGTCTTCTCGCGTTATGAGTGGTAATCGCAAGCCAAACTCAACCATCGTTTCTGAGTTTCTTGATTGTAGCAGACGCTCCACTTTCTCAAGTAGCGTTTGCACCATTAGTTTAAGTTCTAAATTCTCTTATTTTACTTGGATGAGAAGGAGAGTGACAGAAACCATCGCAGTCATTTCGTCCCTTGCTCCAATGGCTTCTAAAAAGAGGAGAAATGAAACACAAAAAACAAAGAACATGACAAATGAATATTTAAAAACTGGTACCTGCCAATTCATCTTCTGTTATCATATATACTATTTTATCATCAACAATTTATGATACAATCACAGTTTTTGCAAAGAGATCAAGCCCTTTTACAGATTCTCCATTCACTTTTCCACCTCCATTACCAGAATCAACCTTTGTTTTAACTTTCATATGCTTGATTACCATCATAACCTCTTTTATTTGAGGCATTGTCCACTCTATCCTCTTCTAAACACATACTGCTGTTCTGAAAGACTTTTGTTGAAGGACTCTTTGTAAGCTTAGGCATGTCACCCTGCAGAAATCTATTGGGTCGAACTAAAAACAAATTTTATAAAAGAACATTAGGACTCAAACACAAATTTCTTTAAGTTAATAATGCAATGTACTAACCACTTGATAAATTAGGTTGTGCCACTTTACTTGTGTCATTACGACATTTTTTTTGCTGTGAAGATTGTGAAGATTCTGCGTATTGAGCTACTGGGATATTCAGCCTTTTCCAATTTTTGGATAAAGTTCGGGATTGTGAACCCATGTTAATGCAGAAATAATATTTCAAAAATTAACTGATATTGATCCAATGATTGATACACTAAGTACCTACCGGTCAAATTTGTATAGTGTACCTACTTCAGACGCTTTAAGCATGGCGTCTTTTGGTGCTACGAGACTTTAGTTTTTTTTTTAATTAGCAACGTAGTTGCTAAGATTTTTGGAGGCGGATTCAAAACAAAATTGTGGATATGAAAAAAATGCTACCCCTTTCCTAACATTTCCTTACCACCTGCAATTGGCGCCAACTGTACCTACTTTGCAGACCAAAATTTTGGTGTTTGCCGTGCATTCGTTATGCGCTTCCCAAAAAGGGCTAAAAAAATACTTGAGGTCCTTCTAGATTTTAGTAAAAGTTGAAGAATAAGTTAATCTTCATGTTAGGTACTACAGATTTCTATTTTTTAAATAGCCAGACAGCTGGTGTGAAAAATTTACCTGAGAAACGTTGATTTCACCTTCTATTGGTTTTCCTAGATGGAAAATGCCTTTTGAGTGAAGTTGACGTCATGGTGTATACGACGAAGCCAAATGGTTTCTTTTTCAGCCTCACAGGCTGCCTCAGAGCTTGTGGGCTGGTGCTCAGCTTTGATGCTGGTGGAAAGTACCACGCAAATTTTCTACTGCACCACGCTACTGATCAGTTTTTGAACATGAAAAAGCACTATCATAATATCAGAGAGAAAATATAGTCCATACAAGTCTGTTTCTGAGTTCCATTGTTGAAGTGACTCTACCCAAGCAACAATATCAACAGAGAAAAAAAGGCACTCTGTTAGTTCCGCTCAGTTTGTGTCCAAACAAGGAAAATTTTCATAAAGAGCTGTCGTAGTGACCCTCTCAGACAAATTCTCCGCCGATACAGTAACAAAGGCACTCTGTTGGTCTACGGACCAGAAGACAAGGAGTTTCCGATAAAGAACTGTCGAAGTGACGCTTTCCAAAATAAATATTTGCGAGTATCAGCCGTGGAGTAAAAGAGACACCAAACAGCTTTGACACGTAGAGAAACTTTTGGAAAAAAACTTTATATGCAGGGAATCAAATTCTAGTGGTGGAAAGTGACAACATCAGAGATCAAGTAGGAGAAAGGAGCGTCGGGATATGACTGCTAAAAACCCACTTAAATCGGAGGTAAATACAAAAGCGGATTCAATGTTCTTCAGAAGAAGTGAGCGTAGAAGAAAAACCCGACTCCAATGTTCGGAGATCAGGCCAAATTAGAAGTCGCCTACAAATACTGAGTACAACAAGTTTGGTTCAACTCAAACATTATATATTAAAAATCAAAGAAAAACCTAAAAAAAGATTAGCCAGAATCTCAAAATTAGAAAACTAATTAATCACAATTGACAAGGAATTCTTTGAGACATTTGACAAAACCTCAAGCGCAGACTGCTTGTTTGACACAAGCCTGTAAAAATTCCAGAAAGGAAACTCCTCCGAGCCGAAAGATACTGACGTAATAATGGTCACAAACCCGACAGCTTTTCCGGGGCCCACAGGACCAGGCTGTGCCACAAGAAACGGACGGCCGACAAAGGCCCTAAGGCCCCCTAGGAAAACCAGGACAACAAGGACCACAAGGACCATAGGTACCACAGTTGGGAGATTGATTGTACACTATTGCCTTCCAGTGAGACAAATGCAAGAATCGATAGTGTTCAGATTTTTTTTTAAACTGCTGATTAATTTTGTGAATTCTGCCATACTCAGCATGCCATACATAAAGAAAACAATTTCTTTTGTGCGATGTCCATAATCTAATGCACCTTACCGATGACGTTTGATTGTATAGTTCATTAGACTCTTAAATCGGGTATTAATTCAAAAATGTTGAAAGTCATAAAAAAATCTAGTAAGAAATAACCCCTTTCACTATTCTATTTTAGAGACAATCGGATAAATCAAAATTTGTCAGAAAGCCAACATTGTCATTGCGGTAATTTTTTCTAATTTGAAAGATCAACATTACGATGACCCAATGATTGAATGACGGAATTTTTTGTGATGACTTTAAAATTCTCCATCACAAGAAGTGCTGAATTGGGTGCAAAAAGCCGAATAAATGTGAACTTCTTTTCGATAATACTGTAGCTATTGTATACAATTTCGTGAGGTGGTATTCGTTTTATTCATATTATTGGAAGAGTTTTCCCTCAAAAGCTTGATTTTGTTAATCTTCCTGTAAAGTTTAGCGCCATCGATTGTTTTTTTTTCATAATTTAGAATTAATGCTGTGTCTTCACCCATAAGTTCTTTTAAATTCCATCAGTCTTTTAAAGGGATCAATTCTCCTCCTTTATTGAAAAAAAAATTATTTTGTGGTATCTTCCCTTCTCCCTCATGATACACCAGAATCAGATCAGATCAGCACCAGAATTAATTTTTGTAAGTATTGTAAGTAACAGGACATCAAAATTTTTCTTTTATGAAAACTAAGAAAATGGTATTTTATAAAATGTAATGTCTCTCCGTTTCGGATTGTAATGTTTAAAGGTGTAGTTTCTAGTAATTAGTAACAAATTTTTTTAGTCGATTAAATTTTAAAAAAAAATCCTATTCTCCATTTATTGTTTATTTTATATTTCAAATCCACCATGAAAATAGACATCCTGAGAACACCCAACAGACAGTGGCGACACGCATAAGAATAAAGGTCACATGGGGCATCTTGGATGTACATAGGATAACAACTGGATGTCCCAGAACCCATTCTAAGAAACATTCATAATATACCGTCGCTTAAACATTCATTTCTTGTTTCACAGGGGATGGATCAGTTTTCGATGACAGGATGTCAAGTAGATGGGACATAATTTTAAATTAAGCAGTACTGCCGTCACCGATTTTTTTTTTAGTTTAAAATATATTTTTTAATGAATCTGTTGCAAAATTCTGTTTTAACGCGTTTGATCCCCCTTTTGCATCAACCCCTCTATTTTTGTCTAATTTTGTCTGGCATTGACTGCTTTGGAGTAGTCGAGAGAGTGACCTACTTATTCAAAAGGGTTGCACACTGAAAACCCATACATTTTTCATGTGATTTCGATTGCATGCGGACTAGCGCGGTATCTTTTATAGAGGTTTTGTCAAATTGACCACTCACTTATCTATGATACTATTAAAAGAGATAAATCTGTGTAAGGTAAACAACACATGACCGATTTCGTACGAAAATACACTTTACCGGCTACACTTACAAACAGTGTAGTCCGATGAGGTTGCAATATCTATGATTGTAATTGTCGGGCCATAAAGAAGCAAAGGACCGCTTGACTTAACGCTGTCACAGAACTCTAATGACGCCTTAATGACGCATCCGAGTAAATTGACAGATTGTATTCGACTGCTGTATGGCCATGCCATTAGATAACCTTAACCTAAAATAATGGTGAAAACACGGTAGACACCAAAATATACCAACGATAAAAAACGTACTCATATAAAAAAACAGTTCCTATATAAACGCAAATAAAAAATCATCTTGCTAGTGGTGATGGTGTACTTTACATAAATAGAAAAAAAAATTTACGCAGAGTCGCAATTAACTTATTGAATAACTTATTAACTTACGAAATCGGGCAGGCGAACAAAAACTGTTAGTCTGTAATTTATCTAAATTTATCTATAAAATTGGATTTGCTTTCTTTTTCTGCTTTACCCCAATTCCTCTGGAATCTCTTCTCGTTTTTTTTGTGGATAGTCTTCTGTCTGTCATTCCCATTTTTTACATCTGGCTACAAATACTGTTCCGTTTATCGAAAGAAGATTATTTTTTCACCAGTCGTCTAGTCACATCTCCAGAAGAAATTCCTGATTTTTCGAACGTGATCTCTTCAAGAGGTATGATGATTGGAAGAACCAATGTATTCAAGCGAAATGCTTACGGGCGAACAATAATTATTACTTTTGGAGTGCTGCACGTCTGAGATGTTATTTGACGAATCTAGCATGCCGGATGCAGGAGAAAAATTATACCATGCATTCTTCAAATCTTTGTATATCTTATTTATGGAAAAAGCAGAAATTTTGTATTGGTTTCTTCGTTTTATTCTTTTATTGTTATGCTATACATTACTATCTCTTTATAAAGGTATTACTAAAAAGGATGGTATGGTCTTCACTAGGCCCAGACTTTAATCTTATAGAGCAAATTCTTATTGAATCCAGATTAGAAAAAAAAGGACTAATGAACTGAGCTGGAGAAAGGGTGAAGTCAATTGACACCTGAGATTTTAAATAAAGGTTATATAAATATATATAATTGAAGATCGTTGCAAGAACTCAAAACAAATTACAAAAGTATTGATTGATTGAAATCATAATATTCAATTGCAGTATTTTTCTTGAATTTTTGGCAGACTTAATTAAATTTTATTAGAATTTTGTTTCCAATAGTTTTTCCCTAGGTTATCGACCAGCTATTTGCCTTTAAGAAATCACCGACAGATGTTTCGTGCAGGCCTTTACGAATTGGATTTTTTAAGTTTCATTACATTGAAAAATCTCTTCCTAGATAAATGGCAAAGGGGAAAAAAGAAATGAAATGCCGAGCTTAAGGTTAGGGAATTGCGGCTTCCAACTTGGATGTTTTCGGGCAAAAAAGCGATTACAATAAAACTCATATTCAAGTTCAATATTCATGTTGTAGAATTCAACAGTCGAATGACTAGACAAATCATCTAAATAGTCGTCTAAAAGTTGAAGTTAGCTCGTAAAAAATTTTCAGCAGAGACGCTATCAGAAAATTTCTGAAAAGTAACGACAGTAATTGAGAAAATAGCTCACGAGCATTCTTTGGTTTAACTAAAGGGAATTTTTTCAAATACTTTGTAGGTAAAATTAAAGAGTTTTTGCCATTCAGAAACTGTGGTTACGAAAAATTTCTTGACAAATGTAGAAAAATATTCGTTTGGAGTGAAGAAAAATATTCTTTTGAGATTGTTCAGACTCCTCACGGAACGCATCTTGGTAGGATTTGTCATAAACGATACGAATGATATCAGTTCAAAGGGTAGGGAGCGGAATGTTACGATTTGCAAAGTATGCAAGTGCACACTTTATGGATAACTCTTCTGCTCTCTTTGGGGAAAAAGCAGTGAAGAACTGTTGTTAAACTGGTTGATCTGCTCTCATTTGTTGTCGAGCATTATATACAGCCTTGTCTGCCTTTTTTATTGATTTAGTTAGAATAATACCAGGTATTACAATGCTGATTAAAACCTGGTTGAACACGCTACCATAATCGGCCCATATTGACCATAATTGTCAGTTTTTTTCTGTTTAAATTGTGTAGACACGAAGGTCTGTTCACTTTTTGAGAAAACCATGATGTACCAATAAATTAGAGATTTTTTTGTCCCAAGAACGTGACGCTAGCTTTAAACCACATTAAGATTTTTTTAGAAGAAAAACCATATTTTCTTGGCCTTCAATTTCAATATCTGGTGGCTGGACCACGTAAGATCCTCATAAATATCCCCATTCAAAAAAGACGTTTTTATATCGGATTGTATCATTTAAAGGTCAGCACTGTCTGCAATGGCAATAATTTCACGAAACGAGTCGTGCCTCAAACTGGAGTACGTAGTCTCCTCGTGGTAAATTTCAGGACTTTAGGTATATCCCTTGGAGACGAGGCTTGAATACGGTTTCAGCATTTAGTTCAAATTTGTGCGCCCACTTATTTCGGATTGCTCCTATCCATTATGGAAAATATATGCCCCAGGTGTTGTTCTTTATAAGCGACATTTATTCTTCGTTCATGGGCTTCCATCCATATCGTATATTAGGATGAATTAAGAACTTCTTAAACAGCTTCTGGTTCCTTAAAATCCACTTCCACAATTCCAGCACATTTTTTGGTTTGAGACTTATTCGATGCAACGTTTAGTGTGGTTTCTGTTTCTCGGCCAAGAAGGATTTTCCTCTCTATGTTTTCCTTTTATTCGTACCGCTGTGACTGTTTTCAATAGTTTCTGATAATTCTTCTTGTAATTTACCTTCTGCTCTGAAAGCACTTTATTTTAAAACAAAACATTTCCACCTGGGTGTGTTATGTTGGTTAAGCTGGTTTTAAATCTGATATTTCACACCCTCCAAGTTTGCTTTGGGTGGATAATAGAAGTTGAATACCCTTGATTCACGTGGAAAAATTTTTTCATCATTAAAAAATGTATCCTTACTTTCCTAGTGCTTGGGTTCAACAGTCTCACATCTTTCTGTGTTTACTCACAGTCTTAGTACTCTACACCCACACGCTTTACTTCCTTCTGATCAAACATTGTTATTCATCCATTGTTATATGCGTAGTAGCTGACACACTCACTAGAGGCGCTATTTAAAGTTTCCAAATCGGCTTAAGTCCTGAAACCGGGATAGGGAAGCCAACACAGCCGTGAAGCGACCAGGAGTCTATAGCTCTGGTTTGGCTATAGGCCACAGTGGTGCGCATTGGCGTAAGCTGCGCACGACTTTTGGCTATGTCGCGTACTTTTGAATTGCAATAAGATCTATATGGAGTAGCAGGATGATGGCCTTCGTAATACCCTATAACAATCATAGCCACAAAGTAAGTGAAGGAGATTACAGTGCTTGCGTTTTATAATGTGATAATAATTCGGTAATAATTTGTAGTGACATCCAAGAAGGAATAAACAAATTTTGCACTTACTTTCTCTTTTTTTTTTTTTTTATTGGCGAAGTTTAACAGAAACAGGGCTATGTTGAGTTGGATTTGGATGATGGATCTCATGAACTGGTTGGTTGTAGATTCGGAGGTTCTGCGTCATAGGTGTATCTGCGTTTTGAGAAGATTCTGGAAGAATGGTTAAGTCTAAACCGTTATTTTTATTATGGATTGGAGAGGAGGGGTATCAAGAGTATTGTACCGTGTGACCGTTTTTGATGAATTAATCATCAAATTTAATTTGCGTTTGGCAATCAAAAGTTGTTTTGTTGGTTTGTCGTCAGTTTGCACCAATTCTTCTCCTGATGTTTTGTAGACTTGTTTTATTGAAGACGACATTCCTGCTACTCCTTATCTTCCTTATGAGTGGATCCCAAAAGCACTATGCTTTTGGGGTGGCGCAGTATGCGACGAAAGAGCAGGTAATGCTTTTAGAATAAAGCTTTCTTCTTTCCGCTTTCGGCACATGGATTTACGCAGTGGACCCGAAGATGCGTAGGTTAGAGACACCTGGCTTAGTATCAAAAAAATTTTTATAGGTCGTGTTGGGAGCTGTTTTTGTGGACATAAGGTTCGTGTGTACAATGCGCAATCGATAGTCTCTTCCCACAGCTCCAATGAGATTATTTTGCCATGAATGTTACATCGGGCACCTTCCATTAAGGTCCTGTCGGCCCGTTCTGATGCACAATTCTGTTATGAATTAAGTGTGTGGCGCTGATGTTTTCCAGTCTGATTCCATTGGTGGACATCCAGCATTTGAATTGATGTCCAGTGAATTCACAACAGTTGTTGGCTCTTAGAGTGTGAATTCATTTGGTTGGTTGGCTACTTCTGATTTCTGTTTTAGAAAAAAGACAGTACGATAACTGCTAAATTCGTTAGTGAAAAGAATTAAGTATTTGAATCCACTTTGGTATATAGCAACATGCATTGTACCGCATACATCGGAATGGAAAAGTTGTCCAATTTCTGCTGCTCTTGTTTTGCCCAATTTAAATCTAGAGCGTTTAATCTTCCCGTGCTTGCAACCCGAACAAGGCTGGTTGATTGAGATGCCGTGAACGGGTAGACCTGTTTAGTTTCTAATGTACTGCAGTAAAATGGGGTTAAAACGGAAAGAAGAAAGAATCCATGCGAAACTTTCCAAAAAGAATTCAAATGTAAATTTATACATGATAGAGAGGAATGGGAAGGAGAAGAATTAGAAGATAGAGAAATCGTCAGTGAAGAAGAACGTTATGAAGAAGGAGAAATAGAAGAAGAAAAAAATGAAAGGGACCAAATGGTGTTTTGTCGTTCCGTGTCATTTGTGCCTTATGAGGACACCAACATCAATTCATCAAGCGACACGATCCTCAAGCCCGACATTCCCATAGAAGAAGATATTACACGTTAGTCCATAATATTTGTATGTAGTGTGATAATTGTTATATTATAAACATATTAGGGTGAATGTTATAAACGTTTGGTGATGAATGTCTTCTTTTTGGTGAATACATTATACACATACGATAAATATTTTGCCTTTCTACCTGGAATTTCTTCAGGAAAGGGAGGAATGTAGCAAGGCGGGAACCGACAGCTCTTATAGCAAGTCGCGCCCTAGCTGTTAGCCTTGATGATACGATTGCGTTGGATCGTGCAATTGTAACTGCACCACCCAACCAACACCTTTCTCTTTTTGCACAATCACATCCTGGTGATGGTGCAACCATCAACCGTATCTGTGTTTGCGACTCACGTCTACAGTGATGGTGTAATCATATATGTGTGTATAAAAGCCACGCTCTGTCTCTTCCCGGCAGAGTCATCTCGGCAGTGTATCCCCCAGCATCGGCAAATATAAGTATCCTTTCTATAATATATATTCAGTGTTTGTGTGTGTAAGGCTCGTTCCAGCCTTACTTTACTTGTTCGAAATAACGGTACGAATGTTCGTCAGAGGATGACGCTTTGTATTTTGATACACAAGGTTGTAAGAAAGATACTTGAATACAAATGTTCAGAAATAAAATAGTAAGAGAGAGTTTACCAGCGCGAGGGCTTGCTCGTGCAAGACTAGTTATTCAAGGGAAATAAGGGGGCTTTTATACTGGTCAAGGCGGAAGTCGTCGTCGGAGATTGATCTCGTTGTTTCCTATATCGCAGTGTTGGGATTGATAGCTTGCTGGTGTCGACATCCCGGTGTTGGGACTGGATATATCCCGTGTGTTGACAGCAGGGTGTTGGGAATGGATACCTCCAGTCTGTCGACGTCAGGGTGTTGGCAATGGATACATCCCGTGTGTCGACATCACAGTATCCGTTAGCGGATCCTATTCGCTCGACGGACTCGTTCGCGCATACGCTTTTTGAAATGCGCGCGTTGGTCTGTGGTTGCTATAGATGTGCCGCTTGCTGGTTGGTTACGGGTGCCCTCTCGTGGTTGGGTTCGGGTACTTCTCTCTGCCAGAGAGTTGTGATGCAATGTGAAAAAATCGGTAACAAAGATAACAAGAGAGAACGAAAATTTTTTTTATTAATTCTGAAAAGATAAATATTATTAATACTTTTATTCAAGTTAAAGCGTTAAAACAATAAAAACCTAATTGGGGCTGTTGTCTACGTTAATGAGAATCAATATATTATTTAACAAATTCAAGTTGTCTCGAAATAAAGTCATGTTCGTGCCTTGAATTGCCATTAAAAACAAATGAAGATATCATTATTTGTAAGTTACTTTGGGAAACATAAACATATCCGATTCTACCAACACTTCTACAGGAAACATTCCGAGTTTTTAATATCGATTGAGCATGGCTACAAAAGTCCATCATTTTAACATTTAATTTTCAGATGAAAAGTTTCAAAACTTCTTACAATTTAATGTCTTTGCGGATTGAATTGGTTTGAACACAGTCGACTTGGGTCTAAAAAATCAGACGGTTTACTATTTTTAAGAAATGTTAGTATCAGAGATAACATGTCTGTTGAAGAGTGTTAAAAAAGAACACACAAATGTCAATACGTATTGAAGAGAGTAAAAGGTTTCTCTGTTTTGAGTACTGGTTTTTTATTCAATGCATTATATGTTTTATTATATGCCTATCTTGCATTATAGTCGTTACCATATATATCTTGGGATGATAAAGCAAGTTATATCGGTTTGGACGATGAGAAATCATAAGGATCGGGGATTTACTGAATAACTATACGGACTATCTTTTAAGGTATTCTTTGTTGGGTTTATAATATATTTTGGTTTTTGCTACCTCCATTTTATTAATAAATCAAAAATCGTTTACACTAGGCAAAAAATGAATTATTCGTTAGGATTTTGAATGATTTTATGGCTTCCTTTATGTATTACTTTTAATTGTCCATATCACTTACTTCATAGTTGAGATTGTGTTAAGAAGTGGGGTCCGTTTTGGGTGACATCTGCATTACTTAAAAATTTAAATGCAATCATTGTCGGCGTGTTTAACCCTTTATCAACTCTCGGGAAAATTTTTGACGGATTTTAGTAGTATCTGCTGGGAATAATCTCCCCTCCGACACGAGAGACCAGAAATCAGCTAAAATACTTGCGACGGAAGCTCTTATCTTGGAATTCTACCGACAGAATTGAAGAGCCTTTTCACTAAATATCAATTGTCCCTTACTTTGTCAAGGGTTTAAGTGGCAGTTGAAACGTAAAAGTCGTTCTTGTTTTTTACCCTTTTTGGAAACGAGTTAAATATTGCCCGACAGGCAGCTATGATTCCCTACTAGCACAGATATATCCATAGGATATACTATGGATGTCAGCTCCGATTCAGTTGGAATTGTTGGATATACCAGTTGGACGCCCTAAAGATGTTTACAGGATATACTAACGTGAACATCCACACTACGTCCGAAGGAACGTTCATAGGATGGATGTAATGAACGTTCGTGGGATGTCTGAAACTAACTTCCATAGGATGTTTTATATTGGTCACCCCTTTATACTATATTAGTTCAAACGGACGTCCATGGGATGTATTTTTTGGGTCGACCCGTAACATCATTCGTAAATAAATTAGCATAATTACATGATATCAGTTTTACATTTTAAATGTATTAATTGAGCACAATACAAACGACGATACACAATACAATACGTAATCATAATTTGTGAAAATAGCGTTTAGAAATGGTACGCGTTGGGCGTTGGTCAAATCTCTGACGGCCACACCAAAATCTTGATTCTGCCATAACTCTTTAAGATATTGAAGCTGGGGTTCCTCAAAGAAACAAGATGGACTGGATGGTATGACTAACATGACACATTTAGCATAACAGCAACCCTAACGAGAACTAAACCTAAATATAAGGTAACGACGATGAACATAATAGGACAAAAATTAGGCATATAGTTTTTTCTCACCTCGATCGGTTTCACGATTACAATTCTTTCGTGTTTCAAAAAAATCAGATTGTTTTTTTCAAATGATGCTCCGCTTATTGATGGCCATTTTCCAAGGGGAAGTCACGTAACTATTAGAGGTACGCATAATATTATTAGTAATATGTTTACATTGTTTAATAAACCTATTGCTTTGATTACTTGCTGCCTGATACAATCATTCTGAAATTTCAGTGAAGTGAAAGCAGTCTTGTGCCACATACAAAGTTTCTTCTGATGATCTCTGTTTATCCAGTTTAGTTTAGGTTCCCATGTTTACATATGATTACGATAATTCCGGATTTACGAAATTTTAGTTTCGATTTCACAAATTCACTTTCAAGACTTTGATGTTGATCATAGTCAAAGGTCAGTGAGAGCTGAACCTCCCTCACGGCCTGTTCTCTTAGTGTGATGATACCATCTGGCAACACGGCACCCGTCGGCTCCATATATAGGAGAGGACCCCCTCCCTGTCCTCTCAGTCTCTGTCTGCTCTTCAAAGAGCATTGGTCGTCCAATATACTGATCCGAGCCGCAATCTCTCTCTCTCTTGTTCTGACTTCATCAGTCCTTGCTTCTGATGCTTCATTGTGGCCACTCCCTTCCAATTCACAAAAGCCATTACCTTGATAGAAGAGACTCGATACCATGCGCGCTTAACTGCGCTAGTAATCGATCCACCTCGTAAGTTGCGAATAATCGTCACTAAGGTTGACAAATTATTACCGCAACTTGGTTTGAAAGGGAAATTTTAAAAATTAGTTGGTTTAAATAACTTGACTATCTTACCAGTTGATAGTACTTTTCATTATCCAAGAAAGTTTGCTCAACTGATTTGACATCCTCCATTTCCTTAAGCGGCTCCAACATAAAATCTGGATCAATTTCTCGTTGTTCAGCGGCTTGAGATTAAATTGACTTTGCCATCATATTTATTTTACCCTTAATTACTACCATTTCGGCCATTAAGTTTGAGATGTTTTCTAGCAGGTTAAGCACCTATTTTACAAGTTTTTCTAAAACTGCTTTTGAAACTTAACATACAATTAATAGATGGATAAAACACAATAACCATTATAATCAGCATTACCATCTGACAATTGTTTAATTGTCAGCTAAACCAGGAGTTATCAATGGAATGGGTTGAATTTGTTCCAAGACACCACTCTTACAATGGGATGATTGTCGATGATTGAATTCAGGTTGAAAATGTTGACCCTGTAAACGTGAGATATCAACATTGATGGCCCAACAAAATTTTCATAAACAAAAAATAATTGCTTTAGCAGACGCACGCGGTTTGCGTGAATTGGGAACGATACTTGAGTTGGGAGCAGAGCAGTAGTCGATTCATAGGGAAACGGCTGATGATTCCAATTAGCCAAATTAGTTGCTGGTTGGAAAAACCGCATTGGAAACCAGCACAGACGGGATAACAGGAGTAGTGACGAATGTCTGTTGAGCTAGGTTTTGAGTGGGCCCATACATTCCAACACTCTCACCTTCACTCTCATCATTTGAATAACGCTCATCCTGGACCGTTTCTGATTTTAAATACCTGCCAGGGGCCCACTTCCTCAAATAACCTCTTCCCATTGCTGTATGCTGATCAGACTCAGAATTTATATCTGACTGCTCAGAAATCTGATTTTCCTTTGATCGAGATTATCATAAGAATCTGACCAACAAACACAATCAGTTTTTAAAACAAACTTGAAATAAGTTGCAATATTAAATAACTTACTGAAAAATTTGCGAGTTTTGCATTCATCAATCCCCCAATTCGATTTTTTGGGTTCCCTCTACATTGTCGCAGCCCTTGATCTTGGATGGTAACACTTAGGGTTGCCCTCAAGGAGCCAGGAATCAGGCACAGTTGCAACGAAAGGCCCTGTAGTAATAACCAAATCTACCAGTCAGTATTTTCCGTCTTTAACCTAAATGACGAAACATGTTAGATAGCCACAAAAGAAGTAGAAAATTGCATATTTTATAGTTACAATCTAAGAAGCCATGGTATATTGAATAATTTTTCTGAAAAAAAACAACAGTAGGTCAACTGTGTCAAATAGGAACAAAAATGGAATAAGTTAATTTTTCAATAAAATTTACCTGTTTCTTCGAACATTCAAACACGGGACAGTACCATAACCTTTCAGTTAAGATCCTATAAAGCATGACCAGTCACAACAGATTTTTTGGGACCGTTCTTTCCCTTTCAAAAAAATTACAAATAGTTCATTTCATTTAAATATCACAGTTCATGAGCATATCTTGAATCTTGATTGAAAATGTTGTGTGGACGTTCTCTTTAATCAATATTATTGACGATTTTGAAAAGTTAAGCATGGCATTTGAGATTTAGATAACCATGTGCTTGCAAATTTCCAAGCACAAGACAACACAAAAACAAAGTAAACCACACATGAAATTATGTATAAAACTATAAACGATACGATACATAAATTTTCTCTACCATTTGATGTTTACGTTGACTTGAAAATTTTCTTATCATCACATGAAACTTCATTCCTTGATAGGATTTTTATTTTAAATTAAAGCTTTGAATTGATTGATTGTCTTTGTGTTATATAGATACCCACTATTCTTACGTTTGATGTGCATAATTAGTGTTGTCGCTGCTTCACTTAACACAATGAGACAAGCATTTTATTGGATTCCTTTTTTCATAGATGTGTTTATGTTGTGTTGCAAATATTAAATACTATTTCATTTTTGTCATTCCCAGATTGCCGTCCAGCGTCGTCCGTCGAGAATTCGCGCCCACCTGGCAATCCGAGCTATACCATGAATTGCTGATTAGCCATGGTGTCTTATCTGTTTGCAGCAATGTTCAACGTTGAACTCTGGCTGTTTATTCTGTATCTAGTTTTCTTTATCCTGAATTGATTTTACGAATCTACGCCTTTAAAGCAAATTAATTTTTCAGAAGAAGGTCGAGATGACGGGGTAAATTAAATTCCATATCTTTAAATCAGTAGCCTTAGATAATATATATATATATTTTTTTTAATCAGATGAACGAACTAACTCGTACGGTAAACTTGTTTCGAATTCAATATCAATGGACCTTTACGGAACACAAATTCAAGCAGTAAGTGATTTACAAAATAAAAATCAGTTTTTAGCGGAAAAGATTGAACAGCTGGCGAAAAACATTAAAGAACTAAATGAAGCAAAACCCAAACCGATCAACTCACCTATGAACGCAGTAAATACAGCACAGATTTTTTATGTTATGCGTTCGTTACTACCGATTTTAAGGTATTTTTTCAACCTTTGAAATTTAACCAGTATGCTCTAGATGGCTTTATTGTAACACTTTACGTTTTTTACGGGAAATTGACAATTGCGACAGTGGCGCAAAAAAACAGAAAACAAACGACAAAATTCCAACACGTATGAAGAACATAACGAAAAATAAACCGTGCGTCTTAAGCCCAAAATGTCACATGCCAAATAATGTTTTGTTGTTGCTCTTGTCATTAAAAAAGTTTTTCAGGCATTAACTAACGCTTTCATTTGTTTTCTCCTCAAATCAAACATACCATATTTCCGATACAAACGAAATCGCAAAATTTTGACCCTGAATTTTTTCTAAAATTTGTTCAAAATACAAATAAAAAAGCTTAATTTTAATTCTACACTTAATTCTTTATCTGTTCAACTTCAGTTTTTAATCAAATTTTTGTTCTTTTTCTTTCTATAAATCTTTTTTTGTTCTTTATTCTTCAAAGTTTGATTTTTTTCTATTCATTTCTATTCCTTTTTTGGCAAATAAATAAATATTTAAAAATTTTTTCATCTACGATGGTGTTGCCACTTAGGAGGAGATGAAGGAGAGACAACGCTATGTTAATAAAACGACTCACAAGGTCACTCTCTTCTAATAAGTTGCCAGGTTGAGGAAATTATAGTCGCCCTGAGTTGCCAGTTGATAGGAAAACATATTCAGGGGACTTCTGTTTTGAAGTTGGTTGTCAAGAAATTTTTTATGGTTGTTTTCTGCTTGTTAACATATAAAGGGCGGGGACAACCAAAAACAAATCACGTTGGGTAGACGACACGACAGTCTATCGTCGTCGAAGCAGAATTTTCCAACACTTTAACGCAAGGCACAGTTTTGAAAACTGGATACCCCAGGCATAGAGTATCATTCCGCAATCTGACATCTTTCAGTAGGGGGGTTACGTGTGTACAAAATTCATTCTGCAGGGTCTTATGGAGTGTTGTTTCTTCTTCTTCCGGTTCTTTTCTCATCCGTTGCTCTCGGCAAAATCACCACCGTAAGGTGACATCATCTTCCCATATGGGACCATATCTTGTGAAGTAACACCACCATCAGTCAAAAAGATTTGGCAGAATCGAATTATTTAAGTTCCAACGTGTCAGAAAACATATTTTCGTCACCTTCTTCGACATCATTTGAATCCTTGTTCTTGCTGATAGCAACACTTCGATTTCCATTTCGATAACTTCTCGTGATTAGCTTTGACAATGCAATAAAATGCTTTTATCATGTTAATTCAATTGTCCACTGTCTGCAGCTATGATACTTTTGTATGTCTTTTGTTCTGTCTTGAAATACTTTTGAATTCTTTTTTTGCAACGACATCCCCGGTATGGGGAGGATGGAAATATGCTAATTCAATTACAACTTTATCGCGGGATCACATAATGTAGAGTTATTCCGAGTTATGCTGAGACAGAAATGTGGTGTTAAAACAATAGACAATACCTAAATAAGAAGAAGTAAGTCCTTTTTTACCAGATTTTTGCCGTGGCTATGCTCTTGGATAGAGAAGACTGAATGCGTTTTTTATTCAACTCTCTGCTCTTTTTTGCCAATTCAGTGATATCATTAGTCAATATTTTACTGCAGGGCAATGAATGTCTTGAATCTAGATTACTATGTATGAGATGAAATCCTTTTTCTCTCATAAGGATGGAGAGAAGGAAGATGTAGCAGAAAAAAAGTAATTCTCTTCCGAAGAAGGATTTGTTTTTGCCATATTGGTGTAGAATTTTTTTTAGCAATCTGTGAAACAACTCTCTCAAATGGTACATTCTTCATAAATACTGCAATCTAAAATTCTTACCTGGGCAAGTGTTGATTATTTCAAATTCACATCCATATAAAAAAAAATTCGCTTTCTTAGTAGCTGTTGCTTGCTGGTAGTCAGAAACTTCTTTTAAATACTGCTGGTATTCTTTTTTATGGGTTGGTCTCTTTAGATCATTGATTAATTTCGCGGAGTTTTTACTAAAAATTTCGGCATTTCATTTTACATCTATGCATTTGCACAAAAAATAATTGGGAACTGGGTTACGCTTTCGTAAAGTAGGCTTCTTTATCGTCGTCGTCAGACATCATTTTTAATTTAATGAGACTATATACTAAGTTTTGCCTGAAGGTTTTTCCTGATACTAGGACTAGACTGTGCGTAATGTTGTGCCAGCTGAGTCTATTTAACGTTAACTTGTAGTGTGCTTTAAACTTATGTGTTGTATTTTGTGTTTTTCGTCGTGAAAATTTCATCTGAAGTAAGGTAAAACCAGTAGATTAACCCGCAATTACAAACAAAAATCATTGTTATTGTTTCCTCCCACCATCACTTCCTTAGATTTCCATCCATTAGATCGATCCTACACCTTACTGGCAGGTTAGGAAATGCATCATCGCTCCCTTTCTCTCTATGCTTAGTGGCCCATGAAGTAAATATTTGCCAATTTAACAATACCTTTCAATTATGTATAGTTGATTATCATTAATGTAGCAATTATTTCTTAAGGTTTTCTGTACACCAACTATAGGAAAACATGGGGAACATGTCACACGACAACTCACAACATGATAGTTGTTATTCTCCATTTGAGACTACGACTCTAAATCAACTTTAACCAACTGTACACAATAAGCAAGATGATGCATAATATAACCTCTAGTTAAATGCTGAACCAAAATGTTTTGCAATTTTCCATTATAAGAATGTGAGTAAATTGAAGACAAATACAAACAGGTGTTTCGAATTTCAAAATCAATTCTTCATCTTCCATGTTATTATGGTCTTCAGGTATTCCAGACTGAAGGCTGAACCAATCATCAGCAATGCCGTTTAGATTTTCTTGATCTACACCTTGTAGTATCCGATGAAAAAAACATTCTTTCACCCCTTTTCTTATTTCTTAGAAATTTGATCAAAGCATAGCAACAGGAGATAAGCCTGACGGCTTTCTTTACGTGTGGCTAAAATGTACCGGAAACTCTTCCATGTGTTTTTTAAAACTCCAAATGCGTGTTCAATCACAATTGGGGATTTTTGTAAAATCGTTTTGTAGTTTCTTTTGTGAAAAATTCTTGCAAGACATTGATTTTATCGAAAGCATGACATGAGGGGATCAAGGAAATGCAGAATCTGACATTACATGATATTGGTCACCTGGAAAAAGGAAAGAAGGATCTTCATCATTAAGGAAATCTAAAGCAGAGCAGCGGAACTTTAGAATTGTTAGTACTACCAGGGAATTCAGCATAAGTTTAAGAAAAGGCACGATTCGGGAGACAAAAGCTAATAAGATTAGGGAATGCCACATTTTTTGGTTGTTAAAATCTTTTTGTTTTAAATGATGTTGCGCTTTTCTATATGCATACCATTTATAGAACCAAATGCACCAGGAAATCCAGAGATATGTTGAAAATTATCTGTAACTAATTAAAACCTCTTCTGCTGTTGGCCATTTTATAAAATCAAAGGAATTGTTGTTCAATAATCTTGCTAATTTTGTTGACGGATCGCCAAATAGTTGATAAACATCGATCAAATAGCACCGATATTTCGCGATGCGTACATTGATTTGCCAAATACCACAACGTTATCTATTAAATTTCGTTCGTTGGCACTGGTTCTAAACAACCGACCGGAATTTTTTCGTTTCTGGGAACTTTGTGGTTGGTAACCAACGTTTGAAAAGCGAGACATAAGAAAGTGGCTTTGGAAAGTCGGCTTTCATAAACTGTGGTATGATAGTGCGCAAAAACCTGAAGGGAAAATCTAATATTACATTATAATTTTATCTAAATTGACCCCTTAAAGTAAAGAAATGAATTTTATTAATAATTCATATTCTCCGTCCGGTTTAACGTACCCTGAAACACGGATACAAGATTATTTTGCAGAAAATCGCAATTTTGGTTAATACCCCATTTTTTAACATATAACATTTTTAAAATCGTATTCGTCGTCTGATTTGAATTCCGGAATCTCAGACAACACCAAATCAAATACAACCCAATACAAGCGCGCAGTTAGCCAAGACCGGCACTATAAGCACACTTTATCTTAGTGATATCATAGAGACGTTGGTCTATTCGATATACGTTCGTCATTTTCGAATTCATTTACCACATTTACTCAAAGAGGCCAAAATTGGGGGTTTTGGGGGTTTACAGTTTTTGGAAAAGGGTGACCAAGGCATCGCAGCCAGTCCCTGTATAAACCATTTTGTGCGAAATTTTACGGAAAACCCAATGGTGAAATCCTATAGCTAGCATAGTTTTTACGTTATTTAATAAAAACTAAGGTACCCCCCAGAAATTGTAGCTTTTTTTATAATTTTTGACAACAGTTTTCGGGCAAACCAGACCTTTAAAAAATCTAATTTTTCAGAATGAAAGATTTAGCCCCCCTTTAGAGACATCTCGCCCCGTTTTTTTTAAACGCTTATTAGCATAGTTTTGTGCAATTGAAAATCTTGAAAGTGTTCTGAAGATTTTCGCCATTGACAGACGACATTTCGCCACGCCATCTAGCGGCCGATTTTGAAAAAAGCAAGGTAGATCTATTCTTCTGGTCATTCCTTTTTTTTCGAACTCCAACCAACGATAGCTAACCAAGCCCAGCTGTTTTACATCGATTCCATTCTTTTCTGAACAATCAAAGAAAAAAATTAATGGGCAAAAAAATAGATATCCTGTTCTCACTCAGTGTTAATATGCATTTTAAATGTTGTGTTTGTAATGTTACAAAATTAATTAATTAAAAACTCATTCTAATGTGTACATTAATAAGCTATTTAATTTTACCATTTAGCATTACATTTACCATTACATAGCTGTTTACCATTATATTTAGCATTGACCATTACCGTCACATTTACAAAAAAGTGGCACAAACGGCTTGCCATACCAAGAAACTTTCGGTGATGAAAATGAAATTGCATAACTTATGATATATTGAGGAATAATTGTGTTTAGAATTCTTCCTTTAATCTTTTATTGAAGCCATAACTAAAATTGAAAAAAAATAGGACATTTGCACCCAATAAAAATATAAAAAGCACAATCCAGTTCGTCCCAGGTGTTTGCGTGCTTAAACTTTTAGTTTCTCATTGGATTTAATTATCCAAACTATCACCCCAGCTCCAAGCTTCTAGGTCCAAGCTAAAACCACACACGAAAGCAATAGCAAAGATGCGCTATCGAAAAATTGTCGGTCATTTTCAAGAAGCGGAGAGGCAGGTGAGATAATTCAACATGATTGACTTATATTTATTAACTATCATCATTTATCTTAGCATCATTCATGTTGTGTGTTGCTTTTAAAAAGGGGTTCATGATTAGCAATTTTTGAAATAGGTGTAAGCAACTAATAACCCAGATGGAAGAGTGGTGGATATGAGATTTCGTAGATTCAAATCACCAGTCAATTTTAGTTTTTGTTTTTACTTTTTTCTATATTTTTGGATAGAATACAAAGATTCTGTAAAAGATTCGAGTTTTATCACATTTTTTTTACAAAATTCAAATTTGTTTTCTTCGGCAAGAACTTAGAAAAAAAAACGTGTTTAGACATAGTTCTGGAGAAAATTCGCATGAACTTACATTCATTTTTTCTGAATTAAAATGAAAAATTCAAGAAAAAAAAATCAACCAGAATCAAAAGATTTGACTATGGCATATTTTAAAAAAGTTGGAGTTCATGAACAAAAAAGAAAGAAAAAAAATTCTCTGAAACAAAACAGCAAATGTCATCGCTGAGATGGGCTCGATGTTGCCACGTTGGAATTGTTTTCACGGGTTTTTAGCGTACACCAGTCGTCGCTGGGCCAAAATTAGTTGCATTCTTTGGCCTCCTTGCATTATGGCGCGCATTGCCCTCCGAAGGCTACTTGCTTGACGTAGCCAATGTCGCCATCGGGGAACCGTTTTTTACACCGTCGTTGGCCACATGCTAAGCAGAGTTTTCCGCTGTCTTCCACTTCTTTCCACGTGTAAAGGGTTCATTCAAGAAATGGAGTCTGTTTTCGAGAGCTCAGGGTAATGACTAGAAGATGATGATCCCCTGATGGAAGACGCCTCGGTCGATGCGGACGTCAATCACTGCGTGCACTTATCCATCGGGGTCCAGAAAAAAACGCGGATGAACCGTCCAAGATTCCACTGTCTGCGTTTTTAATTTTTGTCCACTTATAATACGAGGTCTCCTACGGCAAAGTTAGTTGGAGGTATCTTCAGTTTTTGTCACCCTGCCATCGATTGAAGGTAAGTTCCTTTTCATTGATCCCCAAAAAGATTCAGTGTTCTTTGTAGATATCGAAAATGCTCTCTCGGCAGATCGTCATCGAAGCTGCCAACTGTTGGTGTAGCGGTATTAGGGCCGATTTAAGATCAGCTTGAGTTAGAGTCTTAAGTCTTCCGGATCCTCGCTGAAGGTCACCAACGGCAGCCCATTAAGCAGTCTGCTATCTCATATATTAAAGTCCAAAGGGTCTCCTCTATCGGATGACGAGGGCCTTTCTTTTTCTTGTCCAATACCACGTAGAGGGCACGTTTGGTGCTAAGATGAGAGCTTCGTGTGCTCGCTAAAACGCGGTGTCCTGAGCAGCTGAAATGTCCATTCCCTGTGATTATGAATATACTTGACGGTCCACCATCATCTGCTCTTCTGGCTTCTCACAATCACGCCGACACTTTTCACATTCCCACCGGATCGTCTTTACCAGCTGCCGGCCGCGTGGAATCCAGAACCCTACTAACACGGCCCATCCTCTTTATGTAAGATGTAGATAAATATGGGATGGATAGATCCAGGTCGCAATTGTGGGGCTGTAGTATAGCGTAGGTATAAATTTATTCGGATCTAGGATGGGATCAAATAAAGAATATTCATCGTAGATCCACCAGCGTATATTCATTAACATACTGATTGTACATCAAAGTAATATACTCGTGGGTATGATTTTGTTGTGATACCATTTGGTACATACACAGAATGTGCATCACAGTATAACCATATTAGGTACACAGTGGACGAAAAAGCTAAAAAATATCTCAATTTCCATTACTCCCAAACGTTTGTTCCTGAATTGTACGAACAGTTGGTCAAATGGTTAGAGAGGTGAGCTACGGAATTGAAGGTCAGTAGTTCAAGTCTCGGGGTAGACTTTTATCTTTTAATTTCTGACAGAAATCATATCCAAAGATGGATGTTATTTAAGGATACTGTGTATACACAAACCGGTATATTCAAGGGACATACAAATGGTACGTGCGGGGAAGGGGAAATAAGGATAAACATGAAGCATTCCATGGATATGCTGTTTGTATCTCCCTTATCCTTGGGAGTACGCTTCAGTCATATCCATGGAACATCGCTGTGTTAGTAGGGAAGTGCTGCTGAATGAAATTAAGCTGGTAATCCACCCCAACGTGTTTAAACACCCGATTGAACATACGCACAATCTTAATTGTAAACTGGTGGGATGTCGAAAGAACGTGAGAGTGCAGTGGCTCATAAGGGAGCTTCACCCGTACGATTCTGCCAAAGAATTGAAGGAATCCATTTCCCCCGATGACTGGAGTGACAGCAACGGTGAATCTCGTCGGAGACACTTTCCCGCACTTTCCTCTCCGGAGCTTCTTGATCTCTTCGGCGTAGCTTTCTTCCTGGATTCTTCTATTTAGCTCCAAATAAGTCTTTTCTAGCCCGGGGAGTACAGGCAGATCGTTCTCGTCGATGTTGAAGCCGTCTTAGTCCAACGTGGGTGTGTCGATACGGATCTGACAGACTCGGATGGACCGGGTTTCTTCCATGACAGTCATCCACGGTAGATCTGGCAGCCCCTACTCTGTGGGCTGCCGGGGAAGTCTGTTCCGTCCTAGCACAGGACTGACAACACCTCCTCTTCAATTGTGGACCACGTCGCCTCGTCGACAGGGTTTAGTCGGCCTGGGATGAAACGCCACTCTACTTGTTCGGTGAAGGGTTGGATTTCTCCCACCCGGTGACCCACAAGCATTTGATAAATTGATGCAATCGCGCAAATCCAGTTCCTCACGGTACTGCTGCCCGTCCAGAAGAAGCAAGGATTGATCTTCCGAGTCATCATACCTCCCACCCTTCTGGCCAGTCTAACCGCTTGTAGCGTGGCGGTGAGAAAATAAAAGAATATACATGCACTAAGATACTAACATGACATTTTCGAGGAAAATCTCTTCTTCCATAGATCTGGGCTTCCACAATTCAGAAAGAAAATGCAAGAGACAAGATGGGGAGGATTTGACTTAAATGGGACTTTGTGTTTTATGGACTTACCTGAAAATCTTACCTGACAATAGGGTTGGTGCATGAAAAAGGTATTCGTTTGAAAACAATACCATTAGAATCAGTTTTTACGCGGATTCTCATGGTATTTTTTTATATTTTTAAAATAATAATTTCGCCCCGTAATCTCACTTCAAAGTTGAGATTAGCTCCCCCATTTTAAAACGGACTCCACGCCATTTTTGGTGGGCGGTCCTTAAAATCTGATGAATTTTGCCCATTTTCACCTCTTTTCACTCTTTTTCGAGCTGCCTATACCCTTTTTTTTGCCCTTAGGGCCGAAAGGCGAAAGACGAAAAGGGTGAAAAGGGGGGAAATTCATCAGATTTTAAGGACCACGCACCAAAAATGGCGTGGGGTCCGTTTTAAAATAAATTGTAAATTCAATCATTTTATTTAAATCATGAATTATCTAAGCGTTATACGGCGAAGTAACTATATTTGAAAAAAATGAGAATCAACGTGACATTTTTTCTAATAAGTGAATAAAGATGTTTGCCGAAACATGTGTTATTTGACCAAGTTACCCATTCGCTTGTTCGAGAGAAACAACTTTTTGTTCTTCAAATAACTTAAAATAAAGTCAATGGACATTAACTCCAATATAAAGGCACTTATTGTATGGACTGGATTTCCTTGATCTAGGTAGGGGCATCCCCCTGTGGGGATCTGGAAATTTCTTTTTCCAATCTTAATTTTGACAATCAGCTTCGCCTTCTCCTCCCTATCCTTCAATATAAATAAATCTTCAATCTATAAATCAAAATTGGATTTAAAATGATTAGCAGCTTAGACAATGACATTATGAATAGGATATTTAAAAAAGGATTTTCAAGACGCCAATATGATTGTAAATAATTACCTTATCCCTCGTGGAAAAATTTTCATTTAGTGAAGAATCGGTGTCTGTTTGAATAAGGCTGGAAGGCTTATCGCTTATCCCTACCATTTGGTAAGTCCGCCGAGTTTGAAGCTTCAATAACTGAAGGGGATTGTTTATGTCTTTCTGAAAGAACAAAAAATTTGCTACATTTGAATATTTATTATCAATTTTTGCGTGTATCTTTTGGGCACTCTGCCTTAATAATTGTATCATTAAGGTTTCCGATTGCTCGATACTATCTCCATCAGTCAACTCTTGAAAATCAGAAAGTCCCTTTGAAGTACTAAGACCGTAAAAGAGTCTGTACAAGAGAGAGAGATAGAAGCAGGAAGAGTAATGCGGAGACGCAGTACTTGCACAGTCAGAAAGATTGTTTTAATCGAAGGTAGGAAATTCATTCATATTTTGGGTAAATTGAAAGTCTGTAGGTTATACGAGGACTACATGAACTTGTAATTTTTGAAAAAATACCTGCCCATGAAATAGAAATGAGTTATTCAAAGGTATTTTGTAACTTTGAATAGTAAACCAAAAGAGAATTATTAAAAATGGACAAAATCACTATAAAAAAACAATTTCAGTAAGCCGCTGTAAATCTCGAATGGAAATTACCAACACAAATATTTGCTTAGATTTATTAAAAGTGGACAAAATCTCTTAAGAAATTGTTCAGTAAGCCGATTTAAATCTCATATAGAAAATCATCAAACGTATTTCTAGATAGTTTCTTGTTTTCCCAACAAATCTGGTAGAAAATTTGATTTGTCTCCCCTATGCTGAAAAAAATCAAAATATTAATGAAGAAAACAAGAAAAGAACACTAGAGGTATCGTCACAAAGAAAAAATTACCAAATATTTAGATGCTAACACGAATACAAGCGATGCAATCGTAGAGTTACATTAAAAAAAGGAAAACTGAGGTCCCATTGAAGACTTCGACTGTTAAACGAACTTAAAAATGTTTTCTGAATATGATGACTCATATACTGGTTTATCAGAAACTGTCTCAAAGAAAATTAAAAACCCTGTAATTCATATTTTTTTTCATTTTCAATTGATAAATGAATGTGATTTCATTTTGTTTTTGTTTTCTGTCATAATATATTGTGTGTAATAATGTGAAAGAGTAGGGGAAAAAACAGAAATAGATTTTCATTGAAGATAAAAGAAAATCTTCTAAAAATAAATCTAAGTAAAAATAAAGGACTTAAAGGAAGTTGTGGTTAAAGTATAATGTAATTGATGGAAAAGTATAATGGGCATCACAAGTGGTCGGTAGCTGGTGTATGTCGTGACTTCACTTGAACGTAATTAGTTGGACGTCGACAGACAATGCATTTTATGTACTTTATGGTACCGTTAAGTATGTTTGGTCAGTGTCAGGTGTGAACTGGCTGTCAAATGTTAAACTGAGGAAACTCCAATTAATATATTGTTTACGCCAAAAATATGACGTTCTTTCATGCAATTATTTTACTTCGCTACACATCAAATAACTTCTAAATTACGATAGGCATTTGAATATTTTTAATACATCCAGCTTTAGTTTGACATATTCGATAGCACTTAAGCCATCTGTATAGGCCAAGTACTGTGTGGAATAATGCAACTTCCCTATACGCCGAGGGAACAGAATCCGCGTACGACGAAAATTAAGGAGACTTTCCGAGGAACCGTTACTATCATATACGCTGAGGGTAAAGACCTGGCGTACGATGGCAATTAATTAGACGGTCCAAAGAAACTAGTTCCATTCGAGGATACTCAAAGTCAGCCTGGAGGAAATCGGGTCAAATGGTACGGAGGAGACATCGGAGGTGGTAAACTAACATCAAGTGACCCCTGAAGAAGAAGACAGACGCCGAGAGCGAAAAAATGAGCTGGACATTTGACGGACTTTTTGGATAATTTTTTTGTAATTCAGATCTTCTATTATTTTTGCGTTCTACCAAACATAAGGACGAACACTTAAGGAAATTTTTTTATCATACCTCCTTACGATGGTTTGTATCGTTAACATGGACACAAATGTTTTTTCTTCATAATATAAGATCCAAGTACATTTTTTTACAGTTGTTACGTCTGTTTGTATGTTCAATACACTATTTTCCCTCGTCTTATGTTACGTAGTAGAAAGTTACCAATATAGTTTTATTAATAGTTTTATTTTACAAATGTTTAATAGTTAATAATATTACGTATGATTTTTTAATAGTTTGTTTCTCTCAGTGCATGTTTCGTATAACTTAAAATTATTAGATATTCCCTCATACAGAAATTGAAAATCTAAATATTTTTTGGTTTACCGGCCGCTTCCTAGCTCTGGTGATAAGACAAGTAGATAAGTAATTTAAGATAAGTAACAGTAATTAAGTATAAAGAAGTTATAAAATCTGACGCTATTGACTGCTTTTCAAAGTTCTATTGAATGACAATATTTTTATTCTTCTTTTCGAGGTAAAGTGCTTAGCGAACATTGTTAGAGCAGTTAAAACGTTTGCAGATTTCCCCTAAATTTTAATCCTTACGTTAATCACTAAATGCTGAAATATACTTGCTTGTTTCAGATGAAAAGCAATATGAGAGCCTCGCTGGGTGATAAAATTTCCTGGAAATAGAAATAAAAAATTAAATAATGTTTCTACCCGTGTAGGTAGGTTGCCAGATGTGTGCCATACAGAAAATTTTACGATGGTATTTTTTGGCAATTATTATAGTAAAATATTCCACCGTTTAAAAGCTTCCACCTCCCATATTTGTGCCAATGATTCGTATTAGGATAAAATTGCGATTGTAGATAATTTGATGTGTCATTTAAAAAAGGGAGTTTTAAATCACAATAAAAAAATAAATTTTCGTTATTCTGCAC
Source organism: Daphnia pulex (assembly GCF_021134715.1). Taxonomy (NCBI): domain Eukaryota; kingdom Metazoa; phylum Arthropoda; class Branchiopoda; order Diplostraca; family Daphniidae; genus Daphnia; species Daphnia pulex. Next base: position 6,332,754 of record NC_060027.1, read on the forward strand.
TTTACAATTATTATTTTTTAAAAATTCGAAAAAGTCGGTGGTTTTGGTCAAGTGAGATGTTCTTTAAGGAGAGCGGGTTGTGTTTTTGTGGAAAAAAATCGACAAAGGTGAGGGGTGGTCCAAAAAAGCAAAATAAACACGCGACTTACTTTATGATTGGCCCCAAACTTAAGCTAACTAACTTAGCCTAAGATACCTCAATCTGGCGCAGGGTGTTGATAGCTATGAGGAGCAATATGGTTCTTTATTTTCCTCCAGCAATCGTGATTAGCTGGGCCGGACAACCAGCTGACGGTTAATCGAACCGGGCAAACAGGACAGCTGCAACGGAAAACCAGCTAACGGAAAACAACTGACGGACTAATAAGTCAAAGAGACATATGGTAATGGAACGGAGGACCAGCATACGGAGCATAGTAGAAGGATTACCTTTTCGACATTGCCTACATCGATACTCATCATCTGGCGCAAGGTGTTGAGAGCTTTTGAGGAGGCAAAATGTTTTACTCCTTATTCTCCAACAATCGTCGTGGCCGACCCAGCTGAAAAAGAACTGCAGTATTTTTCCGAAAACTGCAGTATTTTGCAAAAAAATGTAGTTATACTACATTTTACTTTAGTTTTCCATTACTATATTTATTTTACTGTAGTTTATCCTTGTAAAACTGTAGTTTTACCAAGTCTGTTTTCCCAAAATTAAAACAACTGCAGTTTTTTTTAATAAACTGTAGTATAAATTTTAAAAACTGCAGTTCAGCAAAATTTACTCCAGTTTTTATTACTATGTATAGGTAATACTGCAGTTTTAAAAGTTGTTTGATTTATAAAAATAGTTAAACAAATATGAAATTGTACGTGAACAATACATTTAATAGGAATTGTTCACAAACAAATATGACTTGGCAGTTATAAAATTAACAGTGAAAAAAATTATTAAATATTATACAGCAGGAACGCATTTAATTCATTTCAAATCTACAATTATTTGGGACAAATGACTAACTCTTTTAAAATAACCCGTTCCCGAAATGAATCTGGGACAATAATCTTCATAAAATTAACGAGATTAATTGTTCTTGACTTGACAAGTTTAGTTTTTCTCTATATGCAGCAGCGGTACAGAATTATTTAAAGTCTATTTAATAGTTTATAGTATATCCATTAACCACTTTAGGCCTATTTAGTCAAAAGTAGATCAATTTTCATTTGCACTTAGCCATACATCACATTTTCCAACTTGAAATATTTTTATGCATCTTGCTTATAATTTTACCAATTTCTTAAAACGTAAGTAGTCTAACGTATAATGTTAAGTCTAAGTACTATAATTGTATTTGTGATTGTTTTCGACAAACACGCCCGCTACCTTCTTCCTCCTGTTTTCTAAACTAACAAAGACTAGAAAACTTTCCAAGTCCATAGGTTGAAAACAAAAATCATAAAGTATTGCATAAATGTCTATCATTTCAATAAGTCAATTGGTCTAGTGGTTAGCGAGATGAGTTACCATTCCAAGAATTGAAGGTTCTATACTGGCTCAAGTCGAATCTTTCTTTCGAAGTTTTTTAAAAGTATAGTAATAAAACTGCATTTTTTATTGAAGAAAAACTACAGTTATTTGAACTAAAAAAACTATAGTTTTGCGGCCAAATTACTCTAGTAATGGAAACTATAGTTAAACTACAGTTAAACTGAAGTTCTTTTTTAGCTGGGGAATGAATTTCGGGTATTGCAATTGGGTCCTTTTTCTCAGACACAGACCTAGTTTTTGTGCAGGTTAACTTTTAAATAACCCATTACTGCCTAAATTGCAACACATTTTTTAATTTGGAACTTCTTACAGGCTACACGCTACGGTGGTCTCTGGAGATAAAATTGAATTCGGTTTATTTGGCTTTATTTTTAAACAATAAGTTCCCGTACCGACAACTGTTGACCAAAGGAGAAATATCCCAGATACATTTTTCTCCCGTACCAGCTAGATTCCTTGATTTTTAATCTATAATTCTTTTTTCATACTTTTCCCCACTACACTCAAAGGATTATTCACTCCCATTGCTATTAGTTTATCATTTCAATTAATTCAAGACAAATTTAGGAAGTTACAAATTAAATGATTTTTTTTTGTTTATTATTAGATGATTTGATTTTTAGGTGTATTATTATCATATTTTGTATTCATTGTATTTGTTATCAACGATTTTCAAGTATGAAATTGTTTTTGTTATTCACTAAGTTCTTCAAAATCCTTGGAATGTTAATTTTTATTCAACACGTCACCATTCTGTCCAGCCTTTCAAAAGCCCAATTTTTAACTTTTTTGTATCCCTAACGGAATTTTTTTATCCCACCACTTCAGCACAGGCGAATTTAAGAGAAAGTCATGACTCTGATTGTGTGAATTCGGTGGAATTAATGTGCAGACAATGTGGGATTGAGAGGCAGCAATCGTCGGTATCGAGAAAATTTTTAAAGAATCTCTCAGAATGATATAAAAATTTCTAAAGGATTGATAAAACATCGTACGTGTTTATTTTCCCAGATCTGCATTTTGTTGGTGTAAGCACAGACTAAGAGGGTAAATACGAACTGGCATAGGGCTAAGAGGAATGGCCAATGACATGCACGTCCAGTGCCGTATGGTGGCGCGTCGATCAGTTGATCTGATTAGAATTGCTGTTCTTCTCGTCTCCCTACTGACGATGAGTCTTCACACACCGTAAGTTTCAAATTAAACCAATTTACATTTAAATTTTGTATTGATATGTAAATTTATCTTAGATATTCCCCATATTGTGTTATTTATTTCATATTTTTATTCTTCTCTACACATGAACTATAAAATACTTTAGGAGCCCCCTTTTTCCCATTTTCAGGCCTATTTCTATAAATCTTTCACCACTGCATTGTTTATTTTTGGTTATGTTCATAATATTTGCAGATATTTCACTAGGCGCTAATTTCAATTTCCATTGTTAATGTCCAAATATTGTTTTTTTGGGTTCGTGACAACAACAACTGTTTTAATTACGGTGTGTTTATGAAGTAAATATATACATACAAAAAACAACTTTCTAATTTGATAACTTTTTTTATTTTCTGACGAAATTAGCTAGTTTTTTTAGTTTCATATTTTTATGAGATTCTGTTCGTTTTTTTTCGACTATTTCAATAAATCTTTTTTCACCGAAGCAACGGAAACGTAGAATTAGATATTGGAACATCACACTTGTCATCAAATCTTTTTGATGAACAACACAACCAATTATTGGCAATTTCTTGCAGGCAATAAGCATTAACGTTGCCTCAAAGGCATCACGTAAAAACACTCGGTCACTTTTCAACAATGACAAGAATGACAATTCAACCTCACATAGCCATTTAAACAAATTATATGAACTAAATATGAGCTTTCCACGTTTTTTTCATCTCAGTTAGCATAGCTGCTGTGAAGTGGTGGGGAAGGTCATCGATGCTAACATCTACAGTTGAGAGACAATTTTTGCAAAACTTTGAATTGGTTCTCTTTCCTTTCTTTCTAAATGCATGGACTATATAGCCACATATGTAGTAAATGATGTCCGAGTCCAAAACGTTGAATTTCATCTCTTCAGGTACATTTTCCTCACTACTTGGATCTACCACACGTTGACTAGTCAGCTCACGTTCGATGCCTTTTAAAAGGATATCCCGAAGATGCTACTTTCTTTCCTTCAATTGTTTTTGGTTTTCATTAAATCGAGATTTGATCCATAAACTGTATGTTGTTAGTACAGCGTTTTGTTCTTCATCATCACAGTTGCTTCCGCGAAGTATTTGTTTAGTCGGGTAATAAAGGGTTAGCAAACGAAAAAGCTCAAGAAATGAGGTCACTGTCGGTTTGTCATCGCACCTGCCACTCATCCCAATTATTCCGAAAAACCTCTGAAAAAAAATCACATTACAAATGTTACTTCATAAATTATTTACCTTTTAACAAGCAATCCACCACTCAACCGCACCAAATCCATGGACCCCCCTTTTTTTCCCATTCCGCTATGGGATCTAGAAATCTGAAATAATTCAGGCATATCCAGTTTTTTACTCCGGATTCATCTGAGTTTGCAGAATTTAAATATTCCCTGCCGTTCGGGAGATATTTAATGTTAAAGTTTGAGTTTTTTCAAATTTTAACAATTTTAGGGGGTCTTTGGCATCGCTTTTTGGGTAAATGCTAACCTTAAAAAAAACAAATTCAACCAAAAGTTTGCTCGGCCATCCCTTAATACCAATCCAAAAGGAATTTACATTCCGAATTAGATTGGCCGAGTTATTCCCAATCTAGTAAAGTGTAATTTTGACCAGTTTCCCACCCAGCCTAGTCGCCATTTTTTATCACTCTCCCTCGCGTTCCTGGCGGATGACAGCCGAAGCATACGAGTTCTCTACACCTCGGGCTTCATATTGCTGGCCACTAGACTATATGAAAGGACCCCACAGTATGTCCCCCGGTCTAAAGTGAAGCCGTGAAGGCCAGGAAAGCGTAGCTAAATAAGCCTAAAATTGTTAAAATTTGAAAAAAACTCAAACTTTAACATTAAATATCTCCCGAACGGCAGGGAATATTTAAATTCTGCAAACTCAGATGAATCCGGAGTAAAAAACTGGATATGCCTGAATTATTTCAGATTTCTAGATCCCATAGCGGAATGGGAAAAAAAAGGGTGGTCCATGGATTTGGTGCGGTTGAGTGGTGGATTGCTTGTTAAATGCTTACCTCAATACAGTCTTGGTTTAATTTTCCTGTTAATACGTAGCTGTAGCCGGAGTCCAGCAAAAAAATGACTACAACAATGGTGCTTAAAATCGTGACTATCAATCCATTCAGCGTGATTATGGATAAAAACGGTTCATAAACTTCATTCGAGTAGACATCTTTCTTATATGTAATATTGAATGCGTCTGCTGAGGAGCACCATTCAAAGTCGATAACTTTGATTTCTTTCCCCGCTTCATAATTAATGCCAGATAATTCATGATCAATTGAAGAATCAGTCAACAATATTTCATCTTCTCGTTTATCTTCTGTGAAATGACCACAAGCTGCAAGTTCTGTTTCTTCTAGACATTGGTATAATTTTGATAAAACCTGAAATTGCATAAATGATAATTATAGATCAAGATTTCGATAACGATAAAAAAAGTAATCGATACCTCACGTCTCTCGTTCCAATTTTGTTTACGTATTGCATAAATGGGTCTTCGAGAATTCATCACATCAAATGAGTCATTGAGGAGCCTTACTAGATTTTCTAGCGGTTCACAGTTTTTGAATTGACTTGCTAAATTTGCATCTTTGTCTAGGCGATAGCGCTTCAGTCCGTCAGCCACAGAATTAGAAAGAACCTTGCCGAATAATGATATGACTATTTGTTTAATTATCAATGTTTATATGTAAATCCATACTTAAACAGCTAGCTTTACGCCCATCTTTTGAAAACTATTTGGGTTTAGATGAACCGGTTTCAATTTCGGAACAACACTTAGGCCTCTGCTACCCCTTACTGTATCATGTTTAAATAAATTCAGCAGGTCTGAATACTTAATTGTTTTTCCAGAAGCCTACATCAAATGCAAATAGGTTAATCTAAATTTAATTGAACATAACATCTTATAAATAATGTTACGATGTTTACATACTTGGACATTTGTGTGATTGAAGATATGGTTCCGAATACACTTCAATAAGTGAGGAGCATCTCTCAGGAAATAGATATCTGTGTCTGCGGTAGGGTGCTTTATTGAATTCTTCATGCAAACTTTTTCAGTGTTGGTTCCAGAAATTCCAAACGCACTCCAAAGTGAATTATTTGGAGAAGAACCATCACACACTGTAGTGAGAACTCGTGCGTCAACCTCTTCTAGGATAACCAAGGCTTTCATGGCGATTTTTTCTTAATTCGACACCAGAAGCTGCGCTTTTTGAAGCAAAAACACATATAGGCTGAATCCATCTAGCCAGGTAGGGCCTGAATACTAACACAAGCGCCGGGCTGACTGTGTCTTCATCAATGTTACAGCAGCATTACTCATCATAACAGTATGGTGATTGATGAATTTGGTTTGACGTCTTTTTCAATTGAAATGGTTGCCCGTAAAGTATTAAATATTGAAACGAAAAGTAACAAGTATAAAATGCTGTCATAAAAAACTGGAAAGGTGAAACCCACTTCATCATCTCATACTCTCTTTGTTGACAGCCAGCTCACCAAGAACTTTTCTTAAATGATTGAATAGAAATGCATTTTTTTGGTGAAAACCAACGAGTTTAAAAATATCAGTTTCCCACACTCAAATGAAGAGGAGTGGGACAAATAAAACACGATATTGTTTTGTCAAAAGTAAAAAATGGTCGGCAGCTTACGTCAGGTGCAGAATACGTTAGTCAGGTGTTGATGTAACCATACAACTGAAACTTTCTACCTGCCTTATATCTCTAGTGCTAAAAGCCATCGCTGTTAGCGCTCGAGTAATTTAACGTTTGAAATTCTAATGGCTTTATTTTTTTACTGTTATCCTGATGCTTTATAAAATTACAAAGGAAGAAAAAAGGCTGATCTATTAAACTTTACTTTATTGAGAAATCTTTTCGCGGAAGAGTTTTTTCTGTGAACGAGGATTTGGCCTGGGAATGTGTCGAGTATGAGGGAATCTCTAGAGGATCTCTACACTATACATAGATAACTTTTATGCATTACTGGGAATAAAGGAAAAAGAATTCCGATTTTGTCTGAACTTTATTGACTTTATAATGATTTCTCTTTTTTTGTGAGCTAGTTTGAATATTTTTAAATCCGTGTTTTGTTTTCTTCATATGGTATAGCATTTGTTGGAGAGAAAAAATTCTTTTTAACTATCTTTTGAAATTTGTAGTTTAAAGAACACATGATTTGACGTCAAAAGGTCGTCTAGTTGATATGTTTAGAAAATAAATCTCAATCCTACGTTGAAGGAGAATGTTGGTTTTACGTTGCTAGCTAAATAAGATGTCTCTATCGTTGTCTACTTTGTTCTGAAAGTCATTTGCCATTTCAGTTAGCATCTAGACTCTCACCAGTTTTGTTCATTCATTCTCTATTTGGTTTATTTGAAATATATTGATTCCGGTAAAGCTGTTGATGGAATTGTTACCCAATTTTGTGTAAGTATATGATTAGAATGTTTATATTATTAATTGCAATGTACCACATTTTCTATTTTTTTTAATTGTGCCGTCGTAATTCGTATGGTGTCGGTTCAACCGATACTTCACGCTAAAAATGGAAGTTATTACGTAACCTTTCATGTTATTGATGTAAGAGATACTCGTGCTCGCATGATTTTTTATGGTCGTGATAAACTTGATTGCGAATGTATTGAAAAACAATTGCCGGTAATAATTCCTTTAAAAGATTTTCCAGTGACTCTTTTCATTAATATTTTTGATCATTTAGGTGAATGGTGTTTTTTAAATCGAGAGATTTACTGTTAAGTTTGTTCCGGAGCAATTTAGGATTGGAGAATGCCAATACAATATCCAGATGACCAAATTCACAATTTTGACAAATGTTTCAGAAACGGAAGAGGACGTAATTCTACGAATTACGTGCATATGTTCTAAACATTGGTGAACTTCTTCTTGATGATCAAGTATCACCTCCAAAAATAACGCGCGAAATTAAACTTGCGGATGAATTTAATTATTGAGTATGCTACATTTTTTTTTTAATTTTCTTTAAAATTTACTTCATTCTTTTTTCGTTTTTACTTCCTAGATATACATTACGTTATGGAAAGAGTATGCGAGAAGTTGCACTTTGAAAGAACGTAATATTATCGCTCTTCAGCGCGCGAAAATCTCTTCGTATCAGGGTTTGTCTTTGCAGGCAAATAGTTGAACAACAATAGTGGTAAGAAAGTGCGATTATTTTTTTTCCGTATAAATAATGATAATAAAGTTTGTGCAAAAGGTTCAGCCTAAGGATATCGATTTGATTAATCTTGCTAAAGTTGTGGAAGGAAAGAAAATGTGATGATGGCGCTTCGACTTCATCGTCTAATGATGAGGAGAATGCAGGAAAGAAAAGCTGTGAAGAAGGGAAGGGGGGTGAGAATGTGAATGCTTAATTTTTGTTGTTATAAGTTTGCTATTTTGGACGACTAAAGTTAATTGATGGAACGTTACATTTTTTCTACAGCTTCAATTCAATTATGGATAGTTAAATACAATAAAGATCCGGACCATGGTAGTGAGGTTTACTAGTTGTAGGTCATTTTTTATTTTTCTGTTGAGGATACTTAAGTATAATTTTGATTCGGGTCTTGGTAGTCAGGTTTACTATTTTGAGGTAATTTTTTATTTTTCTGTTGAATAAAACAACGAATGCACAAGAAGAATGCAAAGACAATTTATGAACTAAATCGACGGTTTAATGATTTAAATGAACATTACGATTTCATAATATCGATGAATTTTGTTTTAACTGAGCGATGATTAAGACGTTGCTACGTTTTCTATGTTCCTTTCCCAAAATAGTAGTGCTTGAATTGAGGATATTGGAAGTTATAGCTATATTTTTCTATTTTTTAAATGATTTCAATGTTATTGCGTTCTCCATTGTAATCGTTCTTTCGACGTCTGAATGTGGATTTTCATCACTCGTTGATTGCTGAACTTGGATGTGGTTTACTGTTTCTTTGCTCCGATATGTTTCCATCATTTGACGATGTGGACTACGAATTCGAAAGTAATATTAAGAAAACTCGTGAATTATCTTGTGTGTAGGATTTTTACGAAAATTCCATTAAAAACGACGAAGAAGATGGATTTAAGAAGTTAATTCAGATAATAGAATCACGTAATCCTGATCTTGACATGGAAAACTGGAATATGGGGTATTTTCCATTTTGAGCTACGGTTTTTATTTAATCGTAAAATCTGATTTTTGATTTGCCTTATTTTTTTTAGATTCATGAACTTCATGAAATGTTTGTCAAACATTTGGACAGTGGTCTCCGCGTGCAATGTCATGATTTATCCATGATGAGTGCCGAAGCGAGTAATATTTTTTTGAAACTTCAAGATATTCGTCGAAAATATTTCCGAACATGGTCTCGATTTAAATCTTCACTGGATCAATATTTTAAAAATGCAAGATGACTGAATTCCTTTACTTTTGAATTTATTCCGATATGGGGATATGTGTCGTGATGAGTTGAAAGATTTTTTTAGAAATTTTGACGTTCATGTCTTGCCGTGGGAAGTGTTAAAGAATTTTGAATTGAATATGCTGTGTATTATAAGAGCTATTTATTTCTATAGAAATGTGGCTGGTGTCTTAAGAGAAGTTAGCGAGATGATTAATATGATATAATATGTAGTAGTCAATCTTAAAGAGTCATTGAACAGGTTTTTTCTTCATTTAATTAAGATTGAATGAAATTTGTTTTTCAAATTAATGATTTTTATGAATATGTTTGGCAGTATGAATCGTTATTTCAACGTTGCCTACGTCCATTGTTCTCAGTTGGCAATGGCTTCCAAATGGTTTAGATTGTTATTTTATGGTGATGTTCATTGTTTATCATCAAATCTGATATTCGTTAGAGAAATCGTTTATTAATACAAAGAAAGTGAGTAATTTTTTTAAATGAATTATTTCTTTTCAATTAAATTCACAATATCAGTATTTCACATAGGTGAGCATTTGAAGAAAGTTGATATTTGAGTGGAAAGGTGATGCAATAATATGAAATCAAAAGTTGTTTTTGTATGAAGTCAACATTATTAATTACCGTTTCATATTTTTGCAGATATGAGTTGTTGTTATGGGGAAACGAAAGTTACAATTGAACCCACAACGAACAAAATCAAAAATTTTGAACATAGATTCACAAATTATTCAGCCCAAAGTGAGTTATTTCTTTTAATTTTGATAAAAGCAAACTGTTTAGAACTTGTAGGCTCTAAGTGTGAGTGAACTAAAATGAATCAAGCTGGCTAAATAAGGAATTATTTTCTAGGTTAGTGTTACAACAGATTCATCGATCAATCCTCCCTCAGTGAGTTTTTATTTGTGTGTCGTTATTTATTTTATAGTAATTCGTTTATAACTTTGAATGAGTTCGAGTAAGTAAACATGAATTAAGCTGGCTAAATATCGAATTATTTGGTAGGTGAGCGCTACGGTTAACGTCAGCAGCACGAAATGGAATGGGAATAATTCGACGGCCGTGTTTCGATAGATGACCTTCAACTGAATCAGATCACCCTTCAGTGAGTTCCTTTTTCGGGATTGATATTTATTTTATAGTAGCCTTAACTGTAAATATTTTGAATAAGTTTTGAGTTAATAAAAATGAATTAAGCTGGCTTAACATGAAATTTTTTGGTATAGAGCGCTACTTCTCTGTCGTTGTCACCACCACGCTGTTGAATCGGAATAGTTCGACAACCATGTTCCAACGGACGAACTTCAATTGAATCAGATCACCCCTCAGTAAGTTATTTTTTGGATGACGATTTTTATTGTATATGGTAACCTGTTTATATCTTAAATGAGTTCGAGTGAATAAAAATGAATGAATCTAGCTAATTATTGTATAATTTGGTAGGTGAGCGCTACTTCACGCTCATTATCACATCCACGTCATTGAATTGGAATAATTCGACGACCGTATTCTGATGGTCGACCTCCAACTGAGTCTAATGTTAATTCAAGTGACCAAAAATTTTAAGTTCATAAGAACAGATGAAGTACTCATTTGCATTTTCTCGCTTTAGAACAAAATGCAGAAAATGGAATCGGAATTTCCAAATACTTTAATAGGTAAAAATTAATTCATCTTATACTAAATGTTGCGTTGCCTATAGCTTAAATAATTATTTTGTGTTCTCTCTTGCATTCTTAACCTTCAGTAGGAACTATGGTCGTCGAGTATTGCCGAACCGTCTTTCTGAAAGAATTTCATGGAATGATAATTGCGATAGAAGTTCAGGTACATCCAAAACAATCGATGCACTTGACGACGTTGGTCTTCCGAAACCTGTGTCACTTTTGGAAATCGGTGAAATTATGGACGAATTTCACGACGCCTACCATGACCTCTTCTGTGTGTGTTGCGTTTGCGACCCCATTTGTGCGCGTTCCGAAACAAAAGAATGGAGTCCGGGACAACTGAATCCTACGTTTTTTACACCATTAATGGAGCCGGTATAAGACTGTGGAGTACCGACACTTCACGGAGACCTTATTCGTCAATATGATGTCTCACAGTTTTTCAACGACAACATCGTCTTGTCCTTGCGCAATATTCTGCTTTCGCCACGAGGACTAATACATCACCGACAGGAAGACGGATGCGAATCTCGCTTGATGATTTTTTGTCGGGATTTTTTGTGAGCGCTTAACCAGAATCGTCTTCCCAAGTTCGCTGTTGCCAACGGCAGTTGGTGCGGAAGCTTCCCGAAGACCTTCGAAGATTGATAAACGGTACTTTATCTCTTCTCCGTCCTATTCAAACTTTCGGAAGAGTAGTCAAATTCCATGGACGCGGCTCACCGAAATATGGATAGCGTTTAACCGGACACATGTATTCAACAAGATTAGACACACCCTTGATAAGAAATAAAGTGCCTTTAAAACCAACAGACGCCCCTGTGCGTGTAGTGGTACTATCACCCTTTGGCAGAAATGAGACAGCTGCAAGAAAAACTAAAATTGCTATTACTAAGACCGTCTATGTCATTGAACCGGAAAAAAATTTCAGGTGTGCTCCATTTTTGGCGAAAAATGTGAAATCCACACATGGCCCCCATCATTACCGATACAGAAACACTGCAACAGTTGCCTTCTGGAGAAGTTTCCAATGATGTTTTCTGCATAAAAGAAATTGAATCTGCGCCCACAGCTGAGGATTCGGGTGCAGAAGTAGGTGGCGAGGAGAATAAAACTGGTGATGGGGCATCTTGTTTGGATAATACGTATGAAGAGACTGCTGACGCTGTTCTGTTGTCATCTACAGCAACGATTGGAAGTACTGAGTTTACTTAAAAGAATCCTTAAAAAGAAGTCGTGGAAGTTTTGCGGAACGACAATGTAATTCAAGTTGCAGACAACAATGAAAATATGAATATTGTTCGATCTAGTGAAGACGATCCGTGTTACCTAGAGAAATGCTATACAATTTTGCTACCGTTTGGAATAGGAGGGTATGGTGAGTTTCGTAAAATCCCCATATCCCAACAAGCTTTGGTATGATACCTGCTGAATTTAAGTACCCGTCAGTTTCAACATGTTGATTTCGTCTTCCCAACGTAGGACATGCTTACCCGAAAATGCATGTTCAACAAAGTCATGGCGAGTACAAAACTTCATTCTCGAACTGTTGATTGCAATGGGCAATCTCTGAACAAAGGAGAAGTATTTGGTCAGATATCTGCTATCGATATACAGAAGGCAGCTGAATTCAAACAACACAATCAAGACAAGACAATGCGCCACTGCTGCAGCCCTCGAAAAACGTATGCCGCCACTTCCCACAAGTGTGAGTGTATTAGCCGTAGAATTCTTCACTCAGCTCAAAGCGATTTCTTCGCCAATGCAGCATTCTCAAGCTGCAGCTGCAAGAAGTCGTTTGGATATGTATGCTGCTTTAAACAATCTAAGCAAACCAGGTCTCTGTCTAACGTATTGTTAAAAGGATTCCTGTATCACGATATAAAATTAAAGGTACACTCTCGGCTATCCCCAGGACCGGCGGGTGTTCAGTAAAGGGTCCCAAGATTCCCCACCAGGTTCGCTAGGTAAGTGGGCCCCTTGCGTCTCAGGGGTATAGTAAAAATGGGGGTTTTCGTTCGTAATGTATAGCAGCAGCTCTCCATTTTGAACGTGTTCAAAATTTGTTTTTCCGTAAAGTCATTGGTAGGGATCAAGATGAAAAGCGTCCTTTCAGACAAGGCGGTATATTTGGCGTCCCAATGCTTTCTGTGGAGCTGTCGAAGAACAAGGACACCTGACGTTACATATTCATTGTTTTTTGTGGCTTGCGGGCCATCGCAACCTTCACAAGCAGATTGGACGTGAATATCTTGAAAAAACCTTGAAAAGGTTACTTCCTCTCATGATATAACGTCAAAAATATGGTTTGTGGAAGCTGACTCGGTGGTAGGTGGAAAGCGGGACTAGCTTTGACACCAGTAACGAAGATATTTCACATCGTGTAGCAAATAATGCTTCGACTGGAAGAGAGGCTAACGAACGCTGTACCATTTCGAATGAACTGACGAACTGACAGATGAAGAAGATACAATCAACAACATCGTTGAAAAACTCAACATCTATCTACGACGAAGAGCTCCTGTTTTGTTCGTCCCAGAATTTAACGAATCCATTATGGCTGTTCTCAACTGCAACAATTGTCTACGTTACGCCGAGGATCAAAAAATTGATCTTATTTAGTTTTATACACAACTAAACACGGTACAGAAAACGAAAAGAGTTTAGCGGAAACCATGCGATCGTTGACTGTGCACGAAAACAAAATCCGGAAACAAACGGAAATAAATTCCACGCAACGGTCACTTTTTTCCATGAGTTTGGGCAAACTTCTTTCGGCAGATCGAGCGGCTACTAATGGTGAAACAATTGGAGGACCGTTGGCAGCATTTTACGCGAGAGGAAATCACATTTTCCACATGTCTCATACAACTTTTCCACTACTCGTGGATCAGGCAGAAGCTTCGCTGGCTGGTGATACTGTTTCAGCCTCTATCAATAGACATGGAGCCGAACACGCTACAATCAATGACAACCGATTCCGAAGTGCCCAGGCTCACATTGAAGAGCTCACTTATTAGGAATATCTGGCGTCTAAAGAAATATGTTAAAGATCGGATTTAAGAAAACAGTGGAAACGACAGGCGGCAGGGAACCAGCACAGCCAGGAGAACGACAGCTAAACAGGTAACATAATCTTTTTGAGGAATTCTTAGTCAAACCATCAGATTAAAATAATCTGTTATTTTAATTAGAACTTGCTGACAGCGAAGATGAAACCGATTTATCGTTCAATATGAAAATGAAGGATACGACAAATACCAAATAAAGTGATGCATCGTTGAATGGTAAACTTTTAATTTTTCCTTTTACGAATCATATTTCTTTTCGTAATTATTTGTATTTTTCTAGACAAAGCTAACAAGCAGATAAATCAGAGAGGACACATTATGAATCAGTTTCTCTTTTTACCCCAGCACCCACTTCACCGAACACATGCACATCGTAAACGCAATTTCGTGCGTGGCCAAAATGTATAAGACAAAGACTACCAAACTTGCAGCAACTGGACGACGATTTGAAAGTGCCAATCAATGAGAGGAACCACAACCCTAGTATTTTACGGTTTTTTCTCTTTTTTCTTTCGTGGGCAAACGAAGAGATGAATTGAAGAAAAAGAGAAAAAGGTGAAATATTTTTTTAAAATGAAGTGATTCTTGGATCGGTATTTTAAATCCGGATAAAAATGTGATTCATGGAAAGGTGATTCAAATATTTTAAGATTTAAATCACCTATTGATCTCCCGAACACTGAAACCAAGGCTGACTAAAAGAAAACAACAGAAATGTAAGGGCTGTGTAATATATTAAATTTTTTGTAAAGAATTGCAATAAATATAAAATTGTTAATGTCGTATGTTTTGAAATTCAAATTATACAAAAAATTAATTGCGTCCTTTATATTTCTGTTTCTGTAGTTGGTAATACCTTAGAACAAAAAATAATATTGGCAATGCCATATATTTGTTCTGCAATAACACCAGTTTATAAAACAAATGGCCGGGGAAAGAGCTCATGTCTCCCGAAAAATAATTCCCTTTAGTAAGATTTATAAAACATATTGTAAGTACTCATTAACCACACAAAGTTTACAAATTAATGTCGTACATATACTTCCAATTTTAGTAGGACAATTTGTTTCATTAGTTGAGGGGGCAGAGTTCCATGTCTACAATAGGGTCCTTGCATGAACAAGGGATTTCTTTGAAAAAAATATCAATAGAATCAGTTTTTCACGCTGATTCTCATGGTATTTTTTATTTTTTTTTAAATAATAATTCTCCCCCGTAATCTCACTTCAAAGTTGAGATTAGCTCCCCCCACTTTAAAATGGACCCCACGCCATTTTTGGTTGGCGGTCCTTGAACTGGGATGAATTTTTCTCTTTTTCCCCCCTTTTCACCCTTTTCTTGCTTCCTATCCGACCTCCCCTTTTTTGCTCTTAGGGCCTAAAGGCGAAAGACGAAAAGTTGTTGGTTATAGGATTGCCGTTAATTTTGAGCCTCAGTACGGGTATAGTTGTGGTTGTTTAAATATTGAAGTTTTGAGTGCCTTCGTGAAGATTCAAGTGTAATAAGGGATGTATTTATGTGTTCGTAATTAATCTAAAACCTGTTGCACCTCTTCTTTATCCCTCTTTAAGTCTTTTTCTCCCCTGTATATTTTTTTTCTATTGTTACCTATTATTTGTTCAAAACACCACCACCATTCGCCTTCTCTTCAACGTGAACAGCGTTCCCGTCAGCCACTTACTCCACTATCTGTCATCATCATAATGCTAATAACTTGATTGAAGGATTTTCTGTGAACAGATATTTTCAAAATTTAGATTGTGCCTATGGATACTACCTAATATGTCAAATAAATATTTCATATTGAAGTATTTTTTTTCTGATTTATGTATTATAAACGTCATTTTAAAGATATATCTTTTTGCTATATTTCCATATACTTCCATGTACTAAAATACATTTTTACTAAAGGGATGGTAGTTTTACTTCTATTGCTATTTTTTATGAATTAGCCATTCTTTAACAGGAGAAAATAAATTTTATGGCTGGAAGTATGGCAGTCTTTAACAGAGAAACCTCTGTATTCAGAGCCGAAGTGATTAAGCACTTACCAGTAGTAACTTCGAGTTAAAAAGCCGCATCGTCAAGACCCAATGGAGCATAAGGGTCAGCGCAGCTTTCGGGAGATAACATCAGCTGCTTAAGAACATAGAAAAGTTGCTTTTATTTTTGTTTTTTTATCTCTTATCCCGTCCTCAGTGGTTTAACTTGAGAGAAGCGTAATCTTTGTAGATGCTACCATAAGAAAATATTTTTGGGGGGAGGGATGGGAAAGTGGAAATCCAATCATATAGTCAGGATTGCGTTCCCATGATGCCATAACTGCAAGGTTCAATACCTGAGAATGCATCACGGCTGGTTTTTCGTCAGCTGTTGGTCCGATATGGAAGTTCCGTGGTAGTAATAGTAAATGAATTCACGCTCGCAACTTAGTTTAGAGTGAGGAAATGGAAATGAGCTGCTCAGTAGTAGATGGGGGAACAAGGGGAAATAAAGAGAAGAAAATACCATAGTTTTCACAAGTGATAAACAGTAATTAGGCGAAAAAGAGCCGATACTATAGACACATTTTCATGGTCACGATCATCTCCACGTAATTAGGGGTGACGAGTGGGTATCTCTTTATAGATAAATTATTTTGATTTGGCTGCCGCCTGTCAGTATATGCCTAAAAGACGACTCCTCGAAAGAAGGAGGAAATGGAATTGTGAAACAAACTATTCGCATGGTAAATGACCCTGGAACCTTCTGATTGCTGCTGGGTCGTTCAAATCTTTTACTGGCTCGAGCGTTTTCAGATTTTGTGTTTGCACTTCAATGAGGACATTAGTTGGCGATACATAGCCTTAAAGATGTGGAGTGATACAATGTAGATTGCTTCCGTTAATTCCAGGTTCTCTACGCACAACTGGGCTTAATCTTTTAAACAATCTTGGAAATAAACTTATTTTGTTCGCAGAGATTATGGATTGGTAAACGGCAGCGTTAAATCCTTCACAGAAAAGTGTCCATTCCAGTTTGAACGGCTTTATTTGACGTTTCGTTAGTTGTTGTTTTTTTAAGTAAAAAGCTCTGACTTGATAGGAAGCTTTAGCTCTTGCCGTTTCTTTCAGTTTCTGCCATGATGGCTTTGTATTCACCCTTCTTGCTGATTTGGCTCCCATCAAAAGGTTGTGGATCGTAAGATCCATCGTCACAATCTCGTAGTCTTGGTTTTTATTGATCCACGTGGCCTTTGAAGGACTTCTAAGAAGCTTCTTTGTTTAGAAGAGCCACTTTGTTTCATTTAAGAGAAAAATTAAAGTTAAGTTGAATTGGTTTTAGTTTTAAAAGGTGTTTGATTTATTTAAGCCTTGTGTCTCAGCTTGTGTGCCACTTGATTGGCTGTTCTCACTTTCCTGGATTGCAGAGCCTCTTATCGCTAGCTGCCACCCTCGTCTGCCTGTTTTGTAGAAGCAGGAGTTTTTTTTCTTGCTACTTTAATATTTTTTTACAAGTTGTTAGAGATTTTGGCTGAATTGCCTTACTCCTCATGCGGTTGGGTGGTGTTCAATTCAATTCAACACAGAGGTTGAAAGGAGGTTTTGTTTTTAACGAAAAGTTCCTTTAATTTAGAAGTTAGAGGGAATTTTTATGGGAGAAACAGATTGTATTTAACTACAGCATTTGTCGTTATATCATAATACATAACTATTAGATGGAAGAAGCAAGTATTTCTTCATTTGTTTTCCCAGTTCTGGTATCAATTCAACTCCAGTGCTCCCTCTCTCCTGGCTGGTCTCCCTTTGCCTCTGGCTACCTTGGTGGTAGTGGTTCTACCGCTGGAGGTGGTGGCATCACTTTCGGAAAGGCTTCTTCTATCTTATATTTTTCCTTCCTCTATCTTCTTTTATTCCGCGCTTTCTTCCTCTTTTTGTACCGTTGCTGCTTGCTCTTGTTGTTGTGGATTGGGGCTGTTGGCTAACGGCCCCCTTTGCCTCGGCCCGAAGCGGATGTCCGTAATACCTTGGTAAGAGAGATCAATTGGCGCTTCTATCTGCCAATAATAACGAAGCTTACAAAGAGTCTTGCAGATGACATTTTAAAACTCTAGAAAACTCCTGTGCTACATTGTCACGTGTGTAGTTACTTTTCGTAAAGTTGTTTCTTTAATTGTTTTACTTTAAAGATCGGTACAAAACCTAAAAGAATACCGGGAGAAAAACGAGACGTTTGGTCAGAACGTGAGACAGAAACTTTGCTGACCATTACATTTTAAAAAGGTATGCAATATAGTTTTTTTGTGGATATATGGTCAGTGTTTGTTTGTTTACCTTATATTTGTTCAACTATAAACCTATGTAACGCGATATGCATTTTAAATTTGTTGTATAGGATACCATCACAGGTTCTTACAGCGCGACAGTTGCCAAGGAAACGAAAAGGCAGCATGGAAGGATACATTTTCAGCAATTGAACAAGAGCCCAGATTCAAAACCAAAACTGTTGAAGAAGATAAAAAAAAATGAATAGCCTTAAAACAGCTGCTAGTACAACTGTAGTACATCAGTGCACATCGTTTCTTACTGACGGGAATATGTAGCCAATATATATATATATTGTATTCATATAAAACATTTAATTAAAATATTATATTTCAAAGGTTGAGGACACGTGTTTTTTTATTGAAAAACTGTACGAAAAGATTATACACTCAGTTATTTAAAAAAAAAACATGTCTTGCTTGATTTGACAAACCAGTTTAGTGTTGATACATAAACTTTAGACAACCCCGAAATTAAAGCTCTTTTTCGAAACGAATTGCAAGGAAATAGTGGTGGTGTGGAACTATTGCTCGAGGTTGTAGAGGAGCAGTAAGTTCTTCTATTCTGTGAGCTTTTATATCTAGCTAGCCTAGCCTAGCTTATATCTATATAGCTTTTATATATCTATTCTTTATCTTTATTTAAATCTAATTTACTATGTAACAGCATATTTGAAATTTGAAGCCAACTCCCATTCCCACCATACCGTTTCCCAATTACCAGCTAGCGATATGTTATGGCACGGCAGTTCACAAACCCTTGGGCTGGCCAATCATTTTTGCAGTTTTTGCCCTACCATCCACGCCAAGCCCTTCGTCAGCTTCCAGTTCCGACACGCCTTCCGGCTCCGTCACACCTCCAACCATTTCAAAGCAGAAAGACAGCAACAAGTGTCCATTAATATGCCAATGAGTCATAACCAGGCGATTAACAGGCGGTTAAAAAAGCTAAATTCGCTGTTTCTTAAGAGACGGTCCCCTCCGCAAGATATCGAATGAAAGAAAAGAGACGAAAAGTACTTTTTCTGGCCATGCAAGTCCGACGAGAGCATGGCATTCCATTTGAATGATCTTCCAGTTGATTTACATGAGTTAATGTTTAATTCATAAAACGAACTTTAATTTATTGTATTTTTGTCAACATGAAAAATACAACTATAAAAATAAGATTTGTTATTCATTGGCGCTTGCAAACCACTGTCGCCGGATTAACCTGACGCTCAAATTCTTGTTTGGCACTATGGGGAAATGGTCTTCGTCAATCGTAATTGGTTTCCATTCAAAACAATATTGTGTAACACACAACATGCTGGTATTACCCTG
Organism: Daphnia pulex; assembly: GCF_021134715.1. Lineage (NCBI taxonomy): Eukaryota > Metazoa > Arthropoda > Branchiopoda > Diplostraca > Daphniidae > Daphnia > Daphnia pulex. The sequence continues at coordinate 6,352,307 of NC_060027.1, forward strand.
CATCGATTTTATAAATGTTAGATATATATAGATGATGAAAGCAAGAAATATTTCAAAAATATGCTACAAACCGCGAGGCTCTAGTTTGAGTGAAACGTAGTTCTCCGTGTAGGCAATAAAACCTCTTTTTTTTAATACAAAATGATCGCTCCACAATGCACTTCGTTGATTTGTGGGCTTGGTTGAAATGTTTCTGTAATCGAATATAAGAATGAAACAAAAATTTTGAATAAAATTAAATCATTTGAATTATTATATATATATCTCTTTAGCAGTGGCGGGATAGCCGTAATAACTTCATAAGGAGTTATGAGATACGTTGGACAGCTATCCCACTGTCCCCGAGAAGGAAGCCATGGCCGAATGAGCCGTTAGCAAATTGTTTTTTAATCACACTGGCTTCGAATATCGTAGAGTCGTGACAACTTCCGGGCTTTGTTTCGTTGGAAGATATAAAACGGCATCACATTTTCCCTGTTTTTATTATGAAGCATTTGATAATTTAATAATATTTGATAATTGATAAAATACACTCAGATTCCTATTACTTGGACAAAAATGGATTGATAATTCTTTCTGTAGACTTAAACCTTTTCATGGAGGAAAAGTCGCGCAATGCGTACGTGATTCCCATCAACACATTCTGACACAACATTCCGGTGACATTTTGAAAATCTCGTTTAACCTAGTAAAATTTGATATCAAATTTGGTTTGACATTACGCTGCACTCGCCTCAGCAAGATCATCCGGATACAATATATAGTTTTTAGATACCAAACTGAGTGCAAAAGAAAAATTGTGCACTGCCTTGACAAGGAAGACTAACTGATCCTTAAAACATTTCCGACTAGTCTTAAAAGATCCCGTAGCATAAAACTGTAGGGCCGTAAGAACTACGTCCAAGTCGTGATCCTACGTTTGGCTCTAATTTACCCTTTAGGCAAGTGAGGGGATACTATTTCTGAAAATCAAATTTAAAACCATAAGACAATAAAAAAAGACGAGCAGTGTTACAAAAACATATCTGTAAAAGAACTGAATTGATGGTCTATCAAAGCGAAAGATTCGTCGCACCTTTCGTTGTAAAAATGTTCAAATACATAATTCCGTTTCGCGTAAAATGGTAGAAAACGCTCACGCTTTCTCTTTCGAATCTCACGACCATGCTCACTGTCATCATCACTATTTGAAGATACGTTGTTGTTCGTTAAGGACTACATCAAAATTATTTTTAAAAACATTCGGAAAATTCGTAGAATTCACTGAATTCGCTGAAATTGCCGCTAGATTCTTTGTTTGACTTGGAGGCTGTGCTCGACAGCTAGTGTGTTCGTTTACTAGCACTCTGAGGTTTAAATTCTCGAAAATTGGTACACCAATAAATATTTTACAATAGCTTACATATAAATATTGGCCGTAAATCCACTAATTTGTTTGCTTGAAATATTGTTTAAATCAGTCAAGTACAACATTTGGAAATCAGCTTTACTTAGTGACTTTTGTTTAGGAATTGTACTATTAAAGTACGAAAAACGCAAAGTTAAGTAAAAAAACACAAAGTCAAGTACGAAAATTGGATTGAACTTATACGTTTAGAATTTCGCCCGTGGTGTTGGCGTTGAATTTCTCGTATTTGGTCTGTTGTGCTAAGATTGGGACGACCGGGCCCAATTTCTGTTGAGAATATACAAGGTTATTCGAGTCACATGAGGCATCCGTATTAACTAATACAGGGTACAAAGTTCCAATGTGTGGAACATACATAAGTGACACATTATAACATTGAGAAAACTAACCAGAATCGAATAAGAACAATACGGGTGTGTGCAGTTTCCAAATAGTTTATTTGGAACAAAAAAGGAAAAACGAGAGTTTTGAATGACAAGCGACTATGGCGTCGTTACCAGTTGACAGGCAGAGAGAGAGAGAGAGGCATAGGCTAAACAGCACCCACAAGTAAGGAACCTTCACTAGATTGTAGGCCGGTGGGCAGTTACAGATCCATCCAGCGGTGTGAGTTTGCGCTCCAAAAACAACAATTTCTTCAAGTGCTGTAGTGGTTAGCGGAAATAAGCATCTCTTTTACCCTCTCTGGAATTCCTGTGGAGAGGAGGAAAACTGAAACAGAACTGAACAAAATTGATTTTTAACAGTCCACTCTGGCAATAATTTCCGCTTACTAGCCTAAGCCTGTTTCCTTTTCTGTTCGGAAGAAATTTCTAAAGTAGAAAAGGTGTTTCTGTTTGGAGCTCCACTAGTTGTGGAGGACAAGAAAGGGGAATATTGATTTAAAATGCACGGAAAGAAATATTAGGTTCAAAAGGAGGACTGTTTAAATCAATTTTATAATAATAGTTTAAATAAGAAAGTTTTACTATTAGCGAATTTACAAAAAACTGAAAATTGGGAAGAAACAGCTGAGTTGGTGTATGTGTGTGTCGGATGGTGGTTTCGATTGTGGTGTCGACGAAAAAATGGCGATGGTTGTATACGATTTGTGAAATCACACAAACATAAATTTAACTATATTTTAATTTGATTCTTCTAGATAAGTTTCACAAATATGTAGCGAGGCAGACAAAGAGGGATCAAATACAGTTTGCTTTGCTAAATTGCGTTGGATTTTTCGGGATTTAAGGGATTTGGGCACAAAAATACAGTTTTTGGGACGACGGCAGAGACACTCATACAATTACTCGTTGTGTTGCTTAACCTTAATAAGGTTAGTGCACTTCTGACTAAAAATTAATATTGAAAGAAATTTTATATGCTCTATGATAATAAGAATTACATAAGAAATAACGAATGATACCATAGTAGACCATAGTAGACGATGTTTCTTCCAGCTTCTTTAAAGATTTTTTCCTCAACGCGCAAAACCCCTTTTTCGTCAGACTTTTTTGGCGTTTAAGTTATGTTTTTAGATAACATATAACAAAATATGGGCTCGTTACACATGGTTGCAAATAAGTGATGAAGAAGTTAAATTAAATCATAAATTAAACTGATGAACTCGAGGAAACCGAAAGCAACGTGAAGAAAAGTAAGAAGGCAACGATGGTTTTCAACAAAGGGTATAGCTTCTTTTCCCCTACAACAACTGAGAAGGTGTGAAGGATGCTGTTATGGCAAAAAAACCAGGCGTCCTGGAAAATTTTCCAAACACGGATGTTTACTTGCAGTCAAGTAGTAGGATTGGCGAACAGCTCTATTCTTTATTATTGCTCGCTCTCCGTTTAAAGATACACAAATTAAATTAATCGAATAGTTACATACGGAAGAACCAGGTGGGTTGGGTAGGAATGAGACCTTTAGGGTCGCATTCGTTTGTTTTCCAATATAATTTAAATTTAAATTTAATCGATCGGAATGCCGGATGCAGAGAATTTCAAAAAACATCCCTTCCCCTTCTTGTGGAATAGTAGCTGAACACCGATGTGTCCACCCCGATTCTTTGAGAGAGATTCGGATACATCTGCTAATGGTGTCGGCCGCCATACTATGACGTGGTAAATTGCACAAAATTAATATTTGAATTCTCCCTAAAGGTTTCCGTTAGCTTGATGTAGACTTTAATGGCATGAAGCGAGTAACAATCCGCTTCAGGGAGAGCCGTGATAGAGAAGGTTTGCTAGTGTCCGCTCTGCTGTGCCTTTCTGGGCTTAAATAAACTAAACTTGGCGTTTTTTTCTGAAAAAAAAACGATAGATTGGAAATTGATGGCAGCCAGCTCCGATACGCGGAGCAGCTATGCCAAAGCGATTAATGTTGTCGTTTTTCTTGTCAACAACGGAAGAGAGCATTACCCAGCTTAGCCATGAATTGAATAACGACGCTCGTATCCCACGAACAATTTTACTTTGGTTTGGGAGGGGATGGGGTTGGAATTTTGTACAACATCGATCTGTGGAAATCAATTGAACTGAACGACTCCGACGAAGTATCGCAGGATGACTTTCATGTGGCTAACTGCAATGATCCGATTTGCTTGGATGAGTATCCCCGGTTGCCGAAACCAGCAGATCTTGGGATGCGTGGAGGAGGACCAGAACGTCGTATGCGAGCTCCATAAAGACCTGAAACCATAGCTGGGCAAGGGGCAAATCAAAACTAATTTAGCTTTTTCCCTGCGCAGCTTCTCTTATTTAGGGATTAGGGCGAAAGAAGGAAACGCATAGTCGGCATAATTCCAACTGATTTAAAGAGAAGGTATTAACCACGGTTGCCTCCCGCTATGGGCGCAAGGAAACAAAAGGGTGCAGCTGCGCGTTCCGGTAAGAGCTGAAAAGGTGATAATATCAACCGGCAAGATAAAGTTCAAATTATTTAACACCAATCGGTTCAACAGCGAATCGCTCACATTGCCCTTTGGATCGTCATTGTTTATCCGCTTTTCATTCAGTTCGTCACTCCCGGAAAGTGAACTGCCTCGATTGACAGCTTGCTTTCCTCACCAAAACTCGGTCAAGCCTTTAGCTATCGTGGTAAACTCACTTGATTTCGATCCTCACCCTTTTTTTACTTAACCCATTACCGGTGTGTTTTCTAAAAAAATTTGAATCGATAGGTCTCACTTTCTCCCTGCAGATGACTTTAGCGTATACAGTAATCATATAAACTCCAGTGAATTAATGTGTAATTTCGCTTGCGTCACCGTACAAGGCCCACGAATAGTGACGCCGTTACATACTGTGCCCCAAGCCTTATAATGAGGCATCTGAAAAGATTTCAATGTCGGGGATCTTATGGATTAATCTTTGATTCAATTCATTTAAATTGCGAATCCACCACTGTAAATGCAATCCAGCCTGTTAAAAAGAACATTTAATGCTCATATCACCGCCTATCCTCTTCGATTCGGAGTTGTAGAAATGATGCATACTCCTATAGTGAGATTGTGTGAAATGGATAGTCGGGATGGTCCATGTGAAAATCTCAAATATATAGACACAATCGCACGTAACGGAAATTGCCCTTGGATAAACCTTTTTTGCTTGACAACAAAAATGTCCGAAACTGGTCTAGTGATACACAGGGAAAGTAAATCAATTCTTATTGGATTGGGATTCTCGCTTCAAAAATCACCTCTGGAATCTATAGTCTACTGTCGCGATCTCTTAAAACACTCAACATGGAAAAGAGGGGGGGGGGGGGGGGGGGTAAAAGAAATTTTTTTAATGCACTCAAACTTAAAAGGAATATAAAAATTCAATTCGTGGGACACCGGTAAAGGCTATACAAAATTCTGGCATAAAAAGCGTGGGTATTGAATAAGTATCTAGTCACTTTTCCTCACTTTGAATTCGTAACTATGTTGACTGTAAACATGCCTACCATTACTAAAATCATTGTTTTAAAACACATATTAAACCTGTTTCATCGTGAAACCAGCTGTTTCACAGATAATTTCGTTGGCAACCAACATGCGTCACATTTTCACGTGTTTCGTGTAGATTTTTCGAGTGGTGGCATGGCATTTGAATTTGTAGCTGTGACATTTGGAAGCTAGTGGCGCCTTATGGGGAAATGGGTTCGTAAAAACATAATTCTTCCTATTCCACTGTGAATTCAAATATGTTTTAAAAAGCATTTTGTGGGCAACCTACCTGAAGCAAAAGAGAACATGATTTTAGTCACATTTTCATGTATTTCTTGTTGAAATATACAAGGAACTGTGTATGCGTTTGAATAAGGTCCGTTTTGAATTCAAAGCGGTGACGACGGGAAACTAGGAGACACTGAGACAGTATTTTGGCGAATATAGAATCCCGCAGTTTTAAAAAATTATGATTTTTGTTGGTGTCAAAACGGGGAAAAATATGTGTCAAAATTACCAAAATTGATGCCAAAACTAACGTTTAAAATAATATATATAGAGGCATGCGTTTTTAAAAATAGGGTGTCGACAATGACGAAATCGAAATAAAAAGAAATGTCGAAACGGGTTAACAAACAAATGAATTAATGTGTGTGATTGAATTTACCCGATAATAATGTTAAAGATCTTTGATAATTGATTACCTAGGTACTCGAAATTGATAAACAGTACTTCAGCAATAGTCATGGGAAACAAATTTCCACAAATAAAAACTCGGATGGGAAAGTGTTTAATTTTTCGAAATGAAGATCAGGTAATGCTTTTTCAGCAATTAGTTTCTTTAAGCTAAACTTAACTAAGCTTAACTTTACTGCTAGGCAGGAAATATTTTGAAGTGAAAGAAAACAATTTTTGCCTGCTATAGCCTATGCAATTTTTGGCTCATTAGAAGTTAAAAGCATAGATATTATCGTTTAAAAATGTTTAGTTATTAATAACCTTACTTTTTTTCTTTTGAGTTTTCTCAAAACTAATGAAAATAGTTGAATCTCTTGTAGAAATTTGTGAAGGAAAGATACACTTGCAAAAAAATGGCACTCACAATGTTTTAGTTCAGAAAGAAGATAAAATTAGTATCTATAAGGCAACGGTCTTGAGAATGAAACCGACAAGGACGATAAAGATAAAGGTTTGGGCCTTAAGATACTTTATTTTTCTATTATTTTTGTTATTTTAATAATTTTTTTCGAGAAGACCCCTCGTTTTATATAGAGGGCATTCCCAATTAGGCAGCAATAAATTAACTAGCCACAGAACTCAAATATTACAGTTTGTGCTAGATGTTTTTATAGAGTCTCCCTTTACTCAACAAAAAGTCCGGAATTAATAAAAGATAATTTTCCAGCAAGAGTTGGAGAAAATAAAAAAATCCTCATCTATCCATGGGAATTGACCCAGAGTAGTTTTCCAACAAATACATTTTTTACGTATTTTTTTTTATTTTATACGTCAATTGCAAAATATTTTTTATCGTATTAGAAAAATCCATGTTAAATGAAGAAACCTTTTTACGATTTTTTGAATTATTCTATTACATTTCATTTCTACATAGCTGAATCATTGGAGAAATGTTAATACTTCACGATCCTTCTGATTCACTCTGATACAATGACCAATTGAGATAGATTTTAGATGATGATGGATGATAGATGATAGATGTGTTTAAATACCAATCTTTTTTCATACTTCTCATCTGGTCACGATTATCAAAAGCTATGTTTCATCCTTCCAATGATAGCTAACCAAAGTATTGACAAAAACCTTGTCCAAATGATTTATTTGAGATTTGAGACAATGTAGAGGTAACCCATTGTGAGTAAAAAACTTGTATTCATTGGAGTAACCTTTTATTTTTTAAAGTTTGAGTACGTTCTTTGCTTTTAATTTTCAAGAACTTTAAAATCAACAGAATCTCCAGATTTTTCTATGAAGATTAAAAACGATATAATTTAACAATATCTGTCAAAACAACACTGATGTAATGCAGTCTAATTTCAAAGCAAACAAGAGTTATAAATTTGAATACTCAGCAAGTTGATAGCTGCTAAAGCTGAGATGGGAAAGTGGGACTGGGTGATCAATCCACATTAGGCCCTCTGATGAGACTGATATGGATTCTTTGGGTTAACATCTTCAGGTTAGCCGAACCTTCTGAAATTGCTGCGTTGAGAAAAATAAAACAATGGAATTCTCTCTGCATAGCTTCTAAAAAAGGACAACAAACTGGCTGAGATGAAATCAAGCTACTACACCCAAATATCAGAAATATAAAAACGGGAATATAGCAACGGTTCGTGAAAGCCAAGCGACACAGTATTTATATAATGTCATTTTTTTAACGTTGCGGTCTCTTAATTACACAATTGGACCAGAATAAGTATGTCAACTCTTGCAGAATCCTACTGCTGTACTGCATTTGCCAAAAATACGTTTCCTTTGTAAGATGAGGCGAAATTGAAGCCGCATGATAGTTACCTTGCTGAATTTGTAACAAAGGCCAAGGAGGAGTTGACTAGAACTGGACTCTTAAACTTGGAAAAAGATACCCAGATTTAAACATTTTGTGTCTTCGCTGCAAAATAATGAAGGACTGATTTCATTCAAACTACCTAAAAGGAAAAAATCTTTGTGGCCAAGAAGCTAAAAATCGCTAGAAAACACCCTGATGAAATTTACGTGGTTATTAGTAAGTGTTTGTGTTTTATATACCTTGCCTGGGAATCCCAGTGGGAATACTTTGGCTCACGCTCCTTTAGTTTTTCTCATAGTTGGAAAATTGTGGTTGGAACTGGAATAAGGGAATGGGAACAGCCATTTGCTGAATTGTAACGGCTGCATTTAAATAGGAAGAATGGGTTTAAGCAGAAATTGAACCGAAGGAGAAACACATTCGACATTTAAACAAAAAATATCAAATCATCAACTGCGTTTGCCTAAAAATGAATTAATAAGAGTTGTTTTACTCTTTTTCTTTTTACCACTGATAAACACAGTGACTTGAACTGAAAAAAAAACAGACAATATCCATGGTGTAAAGAATTTTTGTTTCGAAAGTAGGTTCCAAAAGAAATCAACGAAAAATTATTAGGGAAATGAAAGAAAATATTTACAGCTACAGAGGGATCTTGCCAGCACTTACTATCCATTCCCATACTAGTAAAAAAAACTGTGCCGTATATCCGTAGATAGTTAGTTTTTCACTGGCTGAGGGGCAGCTGGGGGGTTAACTCTTAACGCGCTGGGAACTGCCAAGCTTACTGTCATCGGCAGCACACGGTCAGATCCGCGTTCGGCGACATCAGAATGAGAGATTCAAGAAAAATAATATCTATTACATTAAAAGAAGCGGACGAACGACTGTAAGTGTGTGGGGTGGTTTGTGGTTGGGTGGCTTGACGCCACTGTATCGCGTTCAAAATAATTTAAATTCAGCGCTACACATAACGAATATTTTAGAAGGAATTCTACTTACTTACATTCGCCAAGCATATTCACATGGGGAACCTGTCTTTTTTGTTCAGGACAAGTATTTATAACACAATAATAATAATCATAATGCAGATTACTAAATTTTTTATTATTTTATTAGTTCTTCTGTCCATAATTCGCGCACTAACCGACAATGGTTAGCTGAACACCAGGAAATTTTGGCTCTCGATCGGCCCGTGAAAGGAGTGGGTATGAATTCCATCGAAAATGTGTGGGGTCATCTTGTTGTTGCCCTCAACAAATCGAGATATGAACAGGGATTGCCTTTTCACGCACGTGACGCAAATGAAGCTGACGAGTTATTCGCCCAAGTAAATTCTGAATGGCAAAAGTTAATTCGTAATGAAACGTATATCGAGAGCCTGATAGAAGTTATGCAACGATGACTTCAAGAAGTAATCAATGAAGAAGGGGAGTGGACTAAATATTGATCCTTGACTAAAACAATGTAACAAATTTTTTTCCGCTAAAATAAAAAAAATTTGCTGGCCCATCCCTTAAGTTTATTTTCTTCCTTTCACAAGCTTAAGTAAACATACCGTAAAGGAATATTTGAAGCGGTAAAACTTGCAGGCGGTGTTCTACATATTTATGGAAGTGTACCACCTATACGCTCGGACTTTTCCACCATTACGTCAATAGTGAAATCGCGACCGATATTATCCCTGTCAATTACTGTTTTTTTACAGTCTGGTGTAATTTTATGTTGTCATTTGTACTCTCAACCAGTAAATAATGAATAAATGAGATATGAGCAACGTGAAGTCTTAAATTATCAGAGCTGCAAACCAAACTGGGCAAGAAAAATTTCTTTTTCTTATAAGGCTCTCAGCCTCTCAAAGATGACGGTGTAGTAGTGTTAGGTACTGAGGAAGGTTAATTTAATGAAAATGTATGCACATTTTTTCTTTACCGAAACAATGCCGAAAGGGGTAGCACAGGAGGTTTCTAGGGGACCATGGGGATTTTTTTCAACACAAATTATTTATGAATGGTGGATCACACCCGTACGCCACACATAGCTTTTTGTTTGATTGCCACTAGCTGGTGTAAGGAGCGTGTCAGCTAGCCTAAGCTATATCCAAAATACAACTTGGTTTAAATCGATATAGACTAGATCTCTATGTAGAATAGCTTTTTCCTGTAGTTGTTTTAGCTATTTCTGTCGAAGCTAAATGTCTAAAATATTAACAAAAATTCTTGTTATAAAAATTATAACAAGGGACTGTTTGCAGCTAATTTTTACTTTGTCCTTATAAATTCCATCACATCATCTTCTTTTGGAGCTAAATTCAAATTAGTTGTGGATAAGACTTTTTCGAGTTTCCTTAGGCTACTTTTTTCAGTTCCCGATTAAAGTTTTAGATGAAAAGCATAAAATATATACAGTTCAGCTTATAAGTTTAGCGAAAAGCTTTATAAGCAAGCTCTGATCGGCAATGACTGCCTACCCAATTTTTAAAACCTACCTGTTACTTTTTGAGTTTTAACAACTCCTAAAATTACCACTTTTGACATTACCCTTTTCTCCCGCTAATCGCCTGCCCTTAAAGCATAAACATTGTTTTTTGGGTAAAAAAAAGTTGGGTTCCTGAGGGTTCAGGTCAGATTTGCATCAGCTTCGTGTTAGACTGCTGAAGCCCAGAGATACTTTCAAGGGACCTTTATTGATGGGAAAGAAGTACCAAATATTTACGGAAAATCAAAATAAAATATTCCCATGTCTTCGCTGTGGCTAGAGAAGTTCTTCGGGTCCCATCTGTCATTATTTCTTGTGAATGAACTTTTTCCAGAGGAAATTTGATTATAGAGCAATCCAGAGCATGTTTTACTCTTGATAAATTCGTTCTCTCTTTTATTTGGTACTAGTTGGCTCAAATGTCTTCAGCTTTTAGTGGTGTTATAATTGATCAACCTCAATAGCAATAATCTCAGAATTTTTAGTATGAGTAAATTATCTACAAGAAGTTAAGGAATATTTCAAACTGTTTCATTATATTCATTTTGAAGCCATCGTTCTTCTCCTTCTTATCCCTTCCTCCTAACAATTCTCTCAACTAACAATAATAATAATTCTCTTTAAGAACGCTTACTTATTTCTTCATTTACCACCATATCTTCATGTTCAACTTCAAATAAGTACCAGAAGAGGGTGACTACATTAAAAACCTAATATACATTAATCAAGTTTAGAAGTGCGTATGACATGAAGGACAACCCAAATACATAATGGTAATATCGGATTAGATTCTTGGCCCTGTCGTAAGATTATTCGGTTTGCTAACCATTAACCCCGCTTCAGCTATTATGACTAATATATCAACGATAACTGGACCTGAGCTAATATGGTTTTTTGTTTGACGGTAAAAAAAGTACGCCCCCAACCACAGAAAATAACCATTTTCACACGTTTTGGGTAGAAACGCTATATGCGCGAATGACAAAAGTCTTTATATCATCTCTTCACAAAAGATTTTGTTTTTTATGCGACGTAAAAATTTCGGATTCAAGCCTGAACGAAAGAGGAATCAGGCAAGAGTCAACTGTTTCGGAAATAGGTAAACTGGATCATTTTTGAACCAACCAGAAGTATGTTGCATGCAGCAGGGCTTTATCTTAAACTTTGGACAGAGGCCAACAACAATGCTGTCTACATCAATAATCCAGATGTGCCAAAGAGACAGGAGGTGAAAACGCCCTACGAAATCTGGAAAGGCGTCAAACAAACACTTTTTCGTCTTCGAGTATTTTAAGAAGACGCTTATTTTCATGTACTTAACGATGGTTATGTTTGATCCGAAGTTGGTATTATTTCAGGAGGAATTATCTTCATGTAATAAAGGATGAACCATGTGAATGAAACCAATCAATGGCCAATGAATGAACAATGTTTGATAGGAAGGCGGTAAAGTGTGTGCTTTTAGAGTAATTTGAAATACAAACAGCTTTCAGACTGTTCCAGTCAGACAGAATCCAGTCAGAAAAGTAAGGATAAATTATTTAACGAAGAAAACATTTGTCTGGTGAATCAAGAGTTTTCAACTTCTATGATCCTTTCAAGTCAAAACCCGGAGAGTGTGACTCTAATACCATAAAACGTGAAACCAGCTGAGCAAACCCAACCAACCCAGACGGAAATGTTGTTTGAACTTTGAGATCAACCGTTTTCATAGCAGCTATCTTCTGACCTGGGCCAATTAACTGAAGCAAAAAAGCCTGAGCTGAAACTATTGAACCAGTCACAATAGTGCAAAGGAAAGGGAAACAAGTCAGTTTTGTTAGGGAGAGGAAAATCTTCCTGGGCAATGAAACAGAAACAAATCTGAACGTTTGATAGAACGAGTTTCAAACCAAAAAACTGTGCTGAAATGGCGGAAGTGGATTTAGAAGAACCAGAAACTGCTGAAGAAGCTATTAACTCATCCTAATCAACAATATGAATGGAGACCCATGGATGAAAAATGCCTGTCGATTCTAAAGAATAAAACCTGGGACATATGCAGTTTGCCAGCAGGAAGAAGTGCGATCAGAAAAAAATGGTTGTATAAAACTAAACCAGATGCTGAAACCGTATTCAAGGCAATAAGGCTCGTCATCATATATCTACAGTCCTGGAACTGACCACGAAAAGACGTACTCCTTAATTGTTAGACACGACTTGCTTCGGGCAATTCTTGCCATTGCAGACAGTGTAGCTCTTGAAATGATACAATTGAACGTAAAGACGTAAATACTCTATGGGAATTCTATATGGTTGAACTAACAGGATTTGAAATTGAAGGCCAAAGAATATGGTTTGTCGTCTCAATAAATCGTTTTATGGTCTAAAGCGAGCATCGCGTTTTGAAACCAAAAATTAAATAATTTTTTGGTGCAATACACGATATAGATATAGATAACTATATATAGCTTCATACGGCATAAGTCCCTATAGCTCTCATACTCTTACTGCCTGAAAGCTAGCGTAGGGCATAAACGCTCAACGAAATAATTGTAATTTATTTAAGTATGTTATCCGCATAATCGCAGCGTGATTATTAGATGATAAAAAATTCGCAGCTCTGAGGAAAAATGTCAATACTTCACTGCTTTCTTTAGAAGTACAAAATCCTCGCAATTTTTTCCCAATTAGGATCCAGTAAAACTTTAAGGAATTCACGTATCTTGAACGTGATTATTTCAAAAGACAAGATAGGATCAGATTTGGTAATCTTCAAATACCAATCAGACTCCAAAAACCCGATCAGGTATGTGAAATTAAATTCAGACGGTGTGGTACATTTGGTTTTGGCGATAACCTAACAGTTTCCCATTTTTTCAAAAGATTCTATACAAGCTGTAGATTGAAAATTGTAAGGAAAGTTTTTCAATTTTTAAAACATTCTTTTTCTGCCCAGAAAAGCTTACAATTTTTAAAGAAAAAAACATTTTTGTTCTTAAGCTCCTTTCATCATCTTCTTCTCAAACTTGAAATTAGTTTCTTAAAGCAATATTTTCAATCGTTTATTGATGTGGGAACGACATTAAAAGGGCAGATATGAAAGCGCTAGTGCAATGCAGCTTTCGTGCATTGCGTCATCATTTCCAAACAATTACAAGGTGCAGGTGTTCTAACCAGATCCAAAACATCGATGAGTTTATGCATATAATTCGATTTTTGTACTTTGATTATATCATTTTCTTTAGTTGTCTTTGGCTGATGAAAGTAAGGGTACTATGCGACGAGGAAAACAATTAAGTACGGCAGCGGACAGAGCAAGATCTTCTTCAAAGTCCAAACTCTGCTTGTGAATTCTTTTTCATGATAAATGTTCAACATTTTTACATCTACTCCTTCTTCGTGGTTCAGGTTCAGCACTGGCTACGGCGAATGATAGGGACTAGCTAGTGGGCCAGTAGGACGAGATGAACTGAACAGCCGACGATAGAAGTTCCAGCTGACGAACTTAAGAGCCGGACAAACTGGACCGTATGGAACGGAATACCAGCTGATGGGCTATCAAGCCGGACAATTTCGCCATTTGCTGTTCTTTACTCTCGTTATGAAGTTAAACAATATTCCACTCCATAAGAGATCTTATCCAACATTAAGAATTATGAAACACCTTTGAAAAATATATTCTAACGATGTTGTTTTACCTAGTTACTTTCCATAAACGGCATCATCAAGAACGAGAAAGGATATCTTATCTTGCCTCTGTTACACTAATGTTTTGTCGCATAACCAGAAGAAGAGCTATCAATTACGTCGTGTGTTTCCATAAACTAACGGTATAATAAAAGCAAATTACATATTTTTAATATCTGCTTATTATTCTCTACATTTATTTAGAAAATAATGCCTCTTCTACTATTACTTACGGACTTCGAGCGATCTTTTTTTTGGTTGCAGTTCGTAAAATTTTTGCTGTATCCATTTAGGTTGCAATTTTTCGTTGGTGCCATGCATTAATGAAAAACAATTTCAATTCAAACTGACCCCAGAGTACAACTAATAAAAGGGTCCAAATCCTGTCCGTGACTTCATATTTAGACTGCTATACTGGAATCATGGAAGATTTTGTACCCTTCGTACATTAGATATGCAACGAAAAAAGGGCAATCACAATCTGGGCTGTCGAGTAAAAGTAATATGTAATGGCTTTATTGAAATATTCAACTGGTGCCTATACACATATAATAAATACACATAATAACATACATATAAATAAGTAAGTAAACAATTTACTCTAATAGCAATGAAATGACTTTAACAAAAGATCAGCAAGTAAACAATTTACTGTAATATAAATTAAATCAAATAAGAGATAAAAAATACCATGCATCTAAGATTAGGAATGGGCTTAGCTTAACTAAATTTCTAATAAAGGGGTCTTACACCCAATCAAGCACATGAAATGCACTCTATAAATATATACATTATATATACATTAGCATATTATAACGGAATATAATCCACTGGGGTTGAATGATACACTAACACTGTGATCAAAAAAATAAAACTGAATTGAGAGGAGAAGATAAATAACACACTAAAGAGAAACACGATCCAAGATATTCGCGAGTTTACGTGATTGTGGATAACATCACCTCCATGTCCTGATTCTCTGGCTCGTCACCCTTCTAGTCTTCTCTCTCACCCCCCTCTTGCTAACCACCATACGCCTTCTTCCATTGCGCGAGTGCACAACACCTATCATAAACTAATACAATATAGCATTTTAAGATAACTCGCCTGAATGCAGAGTAAAACAGTTTACAGATATGGAGACACAAAAAAACAAATATACGGAAAGCGTGATAGATTTAAATCAGGAAACCATAAATACGACGAATTGGCTTCGCACTGACCAAAAGACTGGAGAAAAGTTTGACAGTGAAAGCTTTGATTAGGATCGACTGACAATCTTTCTTTGCCGCCAACATATGAAATCTCACGGTATAAAAGATAGACGATGATTCAATATCCATAAAACCAAAAAGAGGACATGCCACAAATGAAACTAAAACGGTCTCCCGCTTGAAGAAGCAATCAGTCCTACAATGCTGATTCAGCGTCCATCGATTCAGTTCTCTTTAAAAACTGAGCACCGAATTAACGTTTTATGCATGGTAAATCGTTAAAGTAAAATACAAATCAAAATTTATGTGTATAATTAACATAACATAAGCTCAGCACAATGTTTCTATTAGCAACGGTCCATAGATTTTTTCCATGAATTCTTATCAAAGTTGAATTGAGACATTGCCCATGTTAGTCGTATGTGGTGCTTAGATAGTTATCTGGATCGCCCGCTGGATCTCACCAGATATTTCATAAATCCCTACTCAAACTAGAGAAAAATAAAAAAATATATTGATGAAGGCACAAAATCACGTCAACAAACTAGACCTATGCCCCAAAAGCATCTCAATCCTTTCCGCATTAATAAAGGACATCAATATAGACCGTTAAAACTTCAAAGATGACCCATTCACGTAACCCTAACAGAAAATCGCACCAAATGGTTCATTTCCCCTTACAAAATTTCCTGGTTCCCTATATCTCATGATAAAGCAATTTTCCGATCAACAAAAACAACAATTGATATTCGCCACGTAATTAAAACAAGTCTCATTCTCGGTTCTGAAACCCTATACCGATCACTAAGTCAAACTCCAATCTGTAACCTGTGCCTTTATCTTCCCAATGTACTCAAATTGGAAGTCCTATATCCTTTTCTACTCGACATCTGGAACCTGATGATAGGTTTTATGACGCCTGATACTGATACTCTAAGCCACGGTGGCATCTCAGGCGATAAACTGGCTGACAAGTTAACCAAAGATGTTGAAAACATCCAATCCACACAACATATCCAATAATAATAATCCAACATAATCCAAACATCCAATACATTCATCTCAATCTAGTCGCTAAAGAAGCAGAAGGTATTGACCTCGCAAAAGAAGCAGCAAAAGCTGTCCTCGATCTTGGCTCTCAAGTAACTAAAGATCAACCCTGGTCAATAGAGCTTCTCAAAGATAAGATCAGGACGGAAATTCAAAAGCTGTGGAGTGACGAATGGGCCGGCAGCAAAACAGGAACACACACAAGAAGATTTTTCCCGCGACCATCGGACGCCAGCTGCCTAAATGGAAGCTACATACATCAGGAAATAACCCAAGTCCTAACGGGGCATTGCAGACTAAATCACCATCTCCATCTCATCAAAACAACCTCATCACCGCAGTGTGAGTGTGGCCATGGCGACGAAACAGTGGAACATTTTCTGTTCCACTGTGCACGATACGCAAGTCAAAGATCACACCTCATCCAGGCGTGCTTAAGCAGCAACAAAGCGTTTCCACCATCGCTAGAGGACATCCCAAAGTTCCGGCACATATGGAAAGAGTTTAAAGACTTCATCCTGAAGACCGAAAGGTTAAAAATAAAAATATGTAGTACCGCCCAAAGTCTCAGATCGCAACAAACATAAAGCCCATCACAAATCTTAACTTTTCTCTCTTCGCAACATTCTTAACTTCTCAGCTCGCAACAAACATAAAGCCCACCACGAATATTAGTCTTACCCGTCACTAGCGAATCAAACAAATGCCCACCAAGCCATTGCCTTTCCCAGCTCGTCTGCTCTCGTTCTGCCCTCGTTCTCTTCCTTCTCTCTTCTACGTCTTCTTGCCGGTCTTACCTTCTCCCTGTCACTCGTCAATGCGCAAAACCTATACGATATCTCTTAAATGATTTCTTGCTCCTTCTTTTATGACTTCAAAACCTCTGTACTAACGTGCTGTTTTATTCTGCTCCCGTATAGTTTTAAACTGATTGTATAGCTTTGTAATAATTTTATATGTTAAGCATGGCGACACATGAGCACTGTAACTGTATGGTCTGAGCTAAGGCAACACTCAAAACTGAGTAGGCCTTTCAATAAAAAAAAAAAAAAAAATCCAATCCACACAGAAACTGATTCAACAACAGCCCGACCGTTCCTGAAACTATGTAATTGTAAAAAAAATGGTAAAAAAAAACAGATCTAAATAAATGTGCTATGCAACCTCCAAAACCAAACTGAGCATAGGAAAATTGTATCACCATTTATCATCAGTATCATCATATAAAATTTACTTTATTCGGTTATTACCTACCTTTAGCAAACTCAGCTCACAAAAAGATTTGGAGAATGGAGACAAATTGTTATCCCAATGGAATTCAGCTTGACAAGTATAAAAATATTTTCTCTTCCTTTTTCTGGCTGTTTCGATCCATCCATAAGCACTTTTCTTCACACACTTCTTGTCTCTTCTACGAAAATTTTTCATTGTAGATAATAGGTAATTTCAATAAATTAGTCAATTATCATTTTTTATTAACATTTTTAGTATCGATGCAAAATTTGGTTAGTTATAATGCTGCCATCTGATTTATGAAAATATTTTATGTCACTACCACAGGCTAATTACTTATAGTTGTGATATAATTGTTTTATCTAATCTAAAAACAGGAAAGAACTAAGAAAATACAGATGACGAATTACTCCATTAAATTTACAATGAGCTGATAAACCCCGTCAAGAAAGGTAGAAAAAAGAATATAGATGATTAATTGTATAGCAAAAAAATGGTTTTTGCTTGTACAGAAAAAAAGAATTCTTGCTGATTTTTACGTTACGGGACTTCAAAAGCCAGTCTTAGTTATTGTAGGGGAGACCGGACCCATCTTGGACAGTCGCGGTTTTTCCCGCATATCTCCCGACCCCCTTAGGCAAAAGAGTTTTTTTTTTGGCTAAGGTCATTCTTTAGCCTTGCCCCCACCCCCTTGATTTTTTTAAAATGTGTAACTTTAAAATTTAAGAACTTACATTGATTTCCATTTTTCAGTGTTTTTTTACCGATCCGGGGTGACATTAGACAGGGGCCTGTACCAAGTTGGACAGGGTATTAAAAGAGGGATAGTATGAATTAAAAATTATGAAAAAATCAGGAAATGTAGATGGTAATGTAGTTTAACCCCAAACAAATTTTGGAAATTATATCTTTAAAACTGAAAAAGTTTTCTTAGGGAAAGAATTACAACTTTTAAATGGGGTAAAAAATGTAGGTGGCGCTGAAGTCCATATATTGCCCATTGTCCAATATTACCCCTTGGAACTGCCCAAAATGGCCTCAAAATCATTCCCCCCGCAAATTCATTAATTGTGGGTACACCAAAGCACCTAAAAATAATTTTCTTACACACAATTGTAAAGGATAAACTGTTTTACACACTGATGTGTTTAAAAAAATTTTTACTCAAACAAACTTGGAGCAAGATCAATAATTCGGGTGAAAAATTTTGCAATAATTTATCGTGTTTTTTTCTTCCTCCTATAACTCCCGTTCTACTGTCGGGAAATTAATTAAACTACACAGGATCCAGCATCATTACATCTAGAACAATTCGTGTGAAATCTAGAATTTTAAAGCAATTTTTACTATATTTTAAGACACTGTCCAACTTGGAACAGTGTCCAACAAGGGTCCGGTCTCCCCTACTTTCTTTGTCTATTTCTGCAACGACATCTCTGATATGGGGAGACAGGAAAGATGCCAATTTATGATGAACAACTTTCTTAATCGCATGGTTATCAAAGCAGAGTAGAGTGTTTCCTGATTAATTTTAAAAATTATGCGAATCAGTAATCGGATAGGTTGTATTCAATAACTAAAAATGAGAAGAAAGTCTTTTCTTAGACAAGATGCATCATGCTTTGGCCATATGCTCTTGAATAGAAAAGACTGCAGTCTTTCTCTACATTTTTTCCAATTCGATACTATTTTGAATAAATCTTTTACGATAAGGTAATTGATGTCATGAATCAAACTGACTAGCGCGTATTCGCGATGAAATCTTTATTCTCATATAGGGACGAAGAGAAGGAGAATGTAGTGGGAAAAAGCAATTATTTTTTATACTTTTTGACGTAGAATTGTCTCGTTAATGTAAAACAAAATATCTCAAATGATAAGAATTTATTAAATCTAGTCAAACCTAAAATTAATAGATGCGCAAATGAAGATCGCAAAACAATTTATTCACTCTTGACTTTGTTAATTGTGAAGATATGAAACCAGAGATAAGGAGATGGGACACCTGATAGGGAATGCCGCCATGACACTTTTTGTCGCACCATCTAGCGGCTAATGCCCGCCCTTCATCATTAGCAGCCGAATTCCCAGCAATTCTGGCCCCGGCTGATTTGAAGTTTCAATGGAAACCAGTGGAGGACTTGAATAGGTTATGTTGCCAATCCCCCCCCCCCTTTAGTTAACCTGAGCCATACCATACCATACGAACCCATGATTTCCCTTCTTCATTCAAGTCAACGCTGGTCTAGTGATCAGCAGTCCGGACTGTAATTCGGAAGAATTGAGATTCGAATTTCGGTTAAGTAAAATTCAAAAATTTCGGAAAAATTGAAATTTTTAAAATTGAAAAGGACACCCCCATCAATTACTGCTATATCTTGTGGCCATATGTTTCATGGAATTAGTCAATGTTTTGGCTAATAGACCACCGAACCAGTAGCCCAACCATTTACTAATTAGTTGCAACACGTAGATTGTAGCCGCATGGAATTGTAGTGAATAAAGCTGTTGTGCTTTTAAATTTTTAAAAGCTACACATTTTTAGTCCCTCCCCCCTCCCGCTTGACTCCTCCTTCTGGCCGGCTTGGACAGCACGTCAGCCCGTAAAACTCAAAACTTTGAACGCGTTTTACGGGCACTCACGCTCATTTTTTGCACACGCTAAACCCCATATTGAAAATTATCAGCGTGAAAAAAATTACAACGCTGTATCAATCGTTTTTCGATAGCAGAAAACTTGTCTTGCTAGGGAAGAGCCCCACGCTATTGAACAGCTATAGACTAGCTCGACAATTTTTAAAATAAACCAGACAAAAAAGAATTTTCTGAAATTTTAATAGCGTTTTCTTATAAATACAAATAGCATATAGACGATTTCTAAAAAGCCCACAAAACAAAGAGAAAACAAATACACACCACAAAACTAAACTAAATCGTCATTTTACGAAAGAACAACCAGTTAATTTTTCCGGGCTAATAGGTCTCTCTGTTGACGATCAAGTAGTTCCTCCAGATGTTGACAACGACAAATAGCAATTTTGAATTTTTCTTGAATTTGCGCCAAGGCATCATCTTTTTTGGCAACTGCTTGCTTAACCTGTGCAAAAAGTTTCTGTTATGACTTATTGTTGAATAGGAAACAAAATAGTTTTTCATATTCATGTAAATTTACCTTCTCATGTATATCGCTAAGCATTTGTTCGTGGCAGGCCGACAGATGAGCTATTTCAGAATTTTTTTTGTTAATCTCTATTCGATGATCCGATTTTGCTTGACTAAATTCTTTTTGGAGCACCATCTTTTCTTCGTTTATTTTAAGGAATTCATCTTCCAATTCCTTTTGCAGAATTTTTTTCAAATCTGAGCGCTCTACAGTATATTTTTCCAGAGTTTTTGTTACGTCCTTATTTTCTTTTACGTGTTGGAAGAGTGATAAACGTAAAGCAGCCAATTCTTCATCACGTTCTGCCAAAGAACGCCGAACTTCCACCTAATCGAGTGTGAAAAATAGTAATAGTAAATATATTGTCCAAGTTATTAATCAATATAAAGAAATCAGAATTAGTTTACCAGTTTATTACGTAATTCGGATTCAGCTTCATCCAGTCTTTTTATTTCCTCTGCATTTTTATCCCTAATTCGTTGTAATTGATTTTCGGACAAGCTTTTCCATTGTTCCTGCAAAAAATAAATTAAAATAAACCAGCTTTCAGCTTCAATTTAAAATATGTGATATACATGTTGTCGCTTTAATTCGTTCGATAATTGTAAAGCGAATTTATGTTCTTCTTCTTCGCGTTCCCTTCGTTGATTTTCAATAAGCCGCCTTTCACGCTCATTGGAATTTGTATCCAATTGGTGTTTTAGTGCTCTGATTTCCTCTATTTTTTCCTCTTCCCACTTTTTCTTTAGTTGAGCTAGATATTCGACATTCTGTTGTTTGATCGTGGCAATTTCTGCCTGTAAAAGCTGTTGTGCGGCAATCCTTTCTCGTCGCCGCTTTTCTTCAAGACGACGAATTTTTTCGTCTTCCTGCATTTTCATTCGTGATTCTTCTTCTATCCAGCGAGCCCTTTCACGTTCCATATCGACCTGATGACAAATTTTTAATACGGTATGAATTAAAAAAAAAAAAAAAGTGGGTTACTTTAACAAAAGAATTTGACCTGCAATCGCTGCAACTTGGAAGTGTTGATATGTTCCATTTCGTCTAACTGTTTATCGTATTTTACACGCATGACTTCGCGCTCTTTAGCACACGCATCTTCGCGATCGTTATCCATTTTTTCTCGAAGTGCATTTAGCTGCTGGACAGTTTTATTTAAATGAGCTTGTTCTATTCGATTTATTTCTTCTTGGTGAATAGATCGAAGGCTCTGCAACTCAACCTGGTGTTGACTCATCTATATGAATGTATATATATGTAGATATCGATGGAATAAAAAATATTTAAAGATATTATAATCATACAAGGCGTCGTAATTCTGGTTCCAACCCTCTTGCTGTTGCTTCACGTATATGTCTATTTAATTTTAAAAAATCGACTCAAGTTAAATGCAAGTAGATGGAGTTTCGCAAATTACTTATGCTTACTCTGTGCGGTCTGCTAACCACTTTTCTTGGTGGTACCTTTGATCTTTACCCAAAGTCTAAAAAAATTTTCGGATTACAAAAGGTTCAATATTAATATTTTAGTTAATCTACCCCGCAAAAAATTTTAATCTCGAAACTGAACAAAAAGCAAGATCTTTTCCGATCTTTTCGATCAATTGTTTAGCACATCATTATTCTGAATACTGTAAAATCTGGTGTATAAATAAGGATGTCGTTTTCGCCTATTTTAAATACGTCAGATGTATTTCTTAGGCCTATTTGCGGCAATTTTAAAGTGAAGCGGTAAAAAGGACGCGATTGGAGCGGAAACTCAGATGGCGACTAAACCCAAAATTTTATTTGTTTAAGTAACATAAAGGTGTGTTACTATAGAAATGCTACTGGTTATTTACTTTTGCACATTCTTTATTTCTATGAAAGCAATAACGATTAGTTTTTGTGGTTATCTTTTCTCCTACTACACTAAATCTCTCAAATTAAAACTCTAGCATTAAAAAAAATAAAAACTCAGCCACGAATTAGGTACTCCCAAACAGAGGCCGTATAAAAATAATATAAAAACCTGTTGAATTATGGTAGAGAGATTCCTGCATTTTCTATCACGATCTAAAAAGTATTTTATCCAGAGACTTTGTCCCGATAGAATTGCTTGCTATTCTGAAAAAGATAAATCTATTCCTGAATTCTTCTAGTCTTTTTCCGATTTCTAATCAGAAACAGCTTCCAGCAATAAAAGGAGACTTTGGACACTTAAGTGATAGTTTGCTTGTTAAGAAAACCAAGAAGAAAACCTTTAAGATTTCTCTTAAATATTTCGTAAATATTCAAAAGATTTAGGCTATTTGTATTTGTATTTCTTTTTCAACAACGGCGTTCATTCCTGAAGATGGGAAATGGGCAAGAAACTTTATTCACGCCCTCACCCTCGTTAAAAATTACCATGTTGATCACACCCCTTCAGCGTTCCTCATTTAACTGTTGGCTATCTTCCAACGCTTTAAAAAAAATACTTGCTTAAGCTTAAAAAAAGTTAGTTTAGTTTAGCTTAGGCGCTTAGGCTTTAGAAAAATTTCTTCACAAATTGGCCTTTAATTGAAAAAACTGGCTTTAGCCGATACATCACGATGTAGACGAAAAAATAAACACAGATTTAAAAAGTTGCAAAAAATTCGCAAAAATTAATAACAATGGTAGGATCGAGAAGACTATGAAATAGAGTAAACAAAAACTTAATGTCAAACCATTGAGAGACAATAAACATGACAACTTTGTGCCATTTCCTTTGGCAACTGGGACAAAAGATCATGTTTACAAATGATTCTTTGTCATTAAAAAAAATAACATTTATGAAATTTCTATCGCTTCGCTGCTTAAACTGAGTGCAGACAATTTTTCTATACACAAGTTTTTACATGTATAAATCACATTTTAAAATATTTAAAAAATATATGTAGCTAGGTAACTACACTAAATTTGCCTATTCGATTTAACATAATTTTCGAATTTATTTACCTGCTTCAATCGACGAATCTCTGCGTTGTGGCGTTCATCGCTTACTCTCCGTTCATATTCTACTTTGGCTGTTTGTTGCCGCATTTCAGTGGCCAATGCTTCACATTTTTCAGCAAGTGCCTTCTTTTCTTCGACTAGTTGCTGTATAAATTGGAAGTTTCGATTCGTGTTCGATTCGTATTCCTCCTTTTGAGCTTTACAACGTAAATTCAGCTCACGTTTGGCAGTCTTAACGTTTCGTGCTAAAAGTTCCCTTTGATGCTGAAGAGCCCGTTCCATGACAACAAGCTTATTGTCTTTATCCTGAACAAGCATCTGAAAAAATTTGTTCAATTTTGCACAATATTAATTAATGTTACATTATACATCAGTAGCTACCAGCCCAAAGTAGGCCTATACTATTTCTATTTTCTACAAAAGGCATACAATGAGAAAACTGTATTTTGGTATATGTAGTATATATACTACCAAAATTCTTATTTGCGTTTCGCGCGTTTTCCCGCTTTTTCCATGTTTGAAAAGGGGAAGCGCAACCAGAGTAATAGAGACCTAGTCGCTTATCGGAAGGTTAGAGTACCCTATCCGCGTTTGGGGGGAGCTTATCCGTGATCCAAATGGAATTTTGGAGTCCTCTACTCCTGAGCTCAGTAGCACTCTGATTCGTAAATAGTTAGATAAGTAGCTAGTTCTCATCCCCCAAAAGACCGAAAATCGGACCACGGAACGGCGGGGTAGGGGGCTCTAGCCTTTCGTGCAACGACCAGGTCACTATAGCTCATGCACTACCCCATAGCCGTCGTAGCCGTCGTAGCCGTCATTAGTTTATAGTTAATAATGGGCTATATAGCTCCTAAACCCTAGAGGGCTGTTCGACATCTTTTGTAACTATTTGCCGACTATTTAAAAATCGCGCAACGCAACTATCGAATTCATTTTTCGCCTGCTAGAAGCGCCTTGTCAGGCATTTCACCTCGCTTTATCCCGACTTGGTGAACTAGTCCGACTTTGCGCGAGAAAGCGAGGCGCAATAGCTGAAATTCTTCTATAGCAGGTGAAAAGGGATAGTGGTAGATAGTGGTGGATACCCACTATAAAAATCTAAAATGATGTTTCGATTAAAACGTCCACACTCGATCTTTAGTAGTTCTCCGAAAACTGCGTTTTATCTGTGCTCGTTACAATCGAAAAGAGCCAGCTCCTCAAAAAATGTAACCGTGATCAGCCACTGCGTCGCCCATTACCGTGCCGACAGTATTAGAGGATACTAAAAAGAAATGTTCCTTTTCATTAAATACGATTCTCTCATGAAAGAAAAAGTAAAATAAAAACGAATGATGACATTAAGGTAATCAGTGCTTTGGATGAACGAAAATCTAGTGGAACCTTTAAAATTTTAAAGGTTAAAGAATCAATTCACCAGTTAATTCTTAAGCGAAACTTTTTTCATAGAAGCAAGACAATACCTAGAAAATATCGCTTTCTGCCAAAAACACCGAAAACACCCACATTTCGTTCAAGAGGGAGATAATAACTTTGAAATAATATAATTAAATTAGAAATGAACCGTGAAATTAAAGGAATAAATAAGATATTGTACCCCAACAAGTTGAAAAAATTCAATCTTGTATGTTTTTTGTTTCTTTGTTGTTGTTTTTTTTTTGTTTTTTTGTTGTTTGTTTTTTTGTTTTTTTGTTTTTTTGTTTTTTTTTTTGGGGGGGGGGGGGGGAGGGGGAGTTACACGAAAAATAGGAATATGAAAATACCACCGTTTTGATTTGCAATATCTCCTAAAGTAGTAGAATCAAATAAATTCAACTTTAGCCCTAATTTAGGGTATTTAGTAGCAGTGTTTTATTTAGCCTATATATTTGTTATCTTAGTAATAATTCTATAGTTAGACTTAGACAACCGCGATAGGTTGTCTAAACTGTTACACGCCAAGTCCCCGCTCCCCACTGCTTTACTTCATTACATACTGTACCATTGCATGTAATGAAAAACGAAAGATTAGTTTGAACTGATTAGAAATACCTGAAGAGCGAGAACTTCTTCTGTTAATTCAGCCATGGTCATTCCGTGTAACCTTGTGACGCCTTCGGAATCAGGCCTTCTGAATCCTCCTTCAGCATTGGATTCCGTCTCAGAGTTGATCGCAAGATGTGGTGAGCTTGCTAACGGTGTATGACTATTAGCGTCGTCTAAAAAGCTCAAGATTTCAGAGAGCATATTTGGTTCTCTTTTTGTGACTTGATCATCCTTAATATGTTGTTGCTTTGGTTTAACTACATGAAACGTCGGACAAGAGGGTTTCTCGCTTCTGCTAGACGAAGTATGTATGCTGGTGATCGCACCCGCTGAATCATCAGTCGAATCGGGCGCATTTTCGGTTTCAGATGCAGACACATTGTTATGCGCACAAGATTCAATTTCGTAAGACGGTTGTTTGCGCTTGTTTGTTTCACATTCCGGATTATAACTGGCATTTTTTTCAGTAGAGAGCTTTGTTGGGGAAGAAGTAGAATGTGGTAGATTCTTTGGCTGTGATTCAACGTCAATCATTTTAGATTCACACTGATGATAAACCGTCGGCTCAGACTGATCATCTTTCTCATGATAACATTCATCGTGAGAATTGTACTGCTCACAGCGAGGAGATTGATCCGAATGAAAGTGATTTAATTGTCTTGAATTGATTATGGATGGAATAGGTTTTGTAAAGTTACGCAATGTTGAATCTTGGTTGAAAACTGGATCATTGATGTCTTGCAGCGTAGTGTCCGGAACAAGTTGTTCATCAGGACTATCGCATGAAACGCTGCTGAATACGGCGAAAGACTGCTTATCTTCAAGGCTAGCTTCAGTACCCGTATCAAAACTGCCAACAGTTGCCAACTCGCTATCGACACTGCTAGACCACGACTGGGAACTGACTGGCACAGGGGGAAACCAATCCCTTGACGGATTCACTGAGCTGTCATCTCGAGAAGTTGAACTTGTGACTTTTCGACGCAAGGAAGAATAAGGGTTTCGCCTATAAAAGCAGAGGAGACATTAAAAAACTTGATTATTTGAATATTCATTGAATGATTTATATTCTATCAAAACAGGTTTTTTGTTACATGCAGCCCCTTTGGACGAATTCAAGGTGTAATAGACTTTTTTGTAATCTTAAAGAAATTGTGTTTCGTTGTTGTATTATAATTTTAATTACTTTGATGTTGCAGCTGTGGCAGGTCGATCGGACAAAATTTTTCGTGTGGTCAATGTTTCCCTGCGAACGGAAGCGTGCAGGCAATCTTCTGACTTGCAACTCGAAATTGTTAGAGGTTTTCCTGTTGAGAGCCCATCAGACGTTCGATTGGAACCGATTCTGAAATTGATTTGCACATTTGAACCTTTTAAACCGAAATCTTTAGAATCAGCTGTGTGGTGTAGCTGAGATGGAATATTGCTAATTTTCTTTTTATTTGCTGAAGCGATGTTACTGTTACTTTCAGTTCTATTTCGAAATTTAATAGGCATCTTTCATAAACGAAAGATATAAGGAACTTGGCAAATTTTACGTAGCTATTGTCGATTTGTTTAAAATGCTAACACAACCAGCACTAGAAATATCAACTGTGAAGGAATAAACAACTGACGAGTACTCGAGTAGGCGCAATATTTATTTGTTTAGTCAATGATTGTTTGTCACCATGGCGACAACGATGTTGTTATCCCTATGGTTATAAAAGCGGGATAGGGGATTCGGATTCCCTTTCCTTATACGGGGAAATAAAAAAAAAAAAACCTTCCTTCCTCAATGAATCACGTTCAACCTAAAAAAACAGCGCTGCTTATTTTAGTTATGAAACTACATAGATGGAAATGAGTGTCCGTATTACATTTATTCACACGTATGCGCTGGCTAGTATCTTGTTGTATTCTATTAACTTGTTCCTTAACGTCCTTAGTTCATGCGCTTGGATATCAAAAAATGAAAAATCTAGTTTTCGCAGGTATCGACATGTCGAGGATCGAGCTCCATGCACTTGACTTATACAATGAAACTTGAGTCTATTGAATAAAAAAGATTAGTGAATCCTGAGACCAGGCTATGTGTATTTGATTTCTTTTTTTCAGTCAAGCATGCTTAAATCAGCACAATCAAAACGTTGACAAATAAGTGATATAAAAAGTAGCAACTGGACGGATAACCCTTAGTCTAGTAATAAAACCTACTGTGGACGGAATGGGTGATCTGGTTTTGAAGTCTGAAAACATTGATGCAAAACCATAAAGAGGCACATGTGTGTCCTAAAGATCCACGGTACAACGAGATTCTTAATGCGTAAACCAAAGTGTTACCATGTTTGTGATAACCGCAAAAACAAAAATCATAACCCAAGTTGAGCCATTAGTAGAGGCACTAGCAAGACGACATTTGTACATATCATATCGGGTTGCTTGATTTGCCACTAAATTCAGAAATTCCGATTCTACTAGCTGCCCGTCGAAGTAAGTTATGGCATCTTCGAAAGGATACTCGTAGCCTTGCTTGCACTCACACTTGTAACCACCAGTATCAAAGCCTCGTCCCAATATTGGAACACACTATATCAAAATACAAATCCAACGAAAATCCAGTTATTACAAAAATCTTAAAATGAAAAGGGATCTTGAGAGTATGAAAAGAACTTACATAAGAAGTTTTGAGATCGCATTTGTTGGTTTCTTTAAAGGCGTTCGGCGTATGATATTTACCAGGACATTGGTTTATATCTAAAGTCTGTAAATCCATGGTGACGGTGACAACTCCTTTAAATTCCAATTTAGTCCGTAATGAATCCCAGCCAAAGAAAGGAGCTGCATAGGTTGCAACCCATTTTTTAACGAATCCATTGCAATCAAAGTAAGGTCGCGTCCAATAACCATGGCGTAAATCAGCAGCCCTAGTAAAACGCATACATTGTTATTTCACTCGAAGGCCAATAAATCCCCGAAAATGCAAAATCTTTTTTTTTTTTTTTTTTTTTTTTTAGTAAGATATCTTACTTGTAGGAAATTGGGAAATGCTCGTATTTCTGCGTGTGATCGGCATATTCTTCCGAACGAATTCGCATTTTCAGAAAATATTTTTCCAGATCATCAAAGTTAGTTGACCAACGTGACTTTAAATGTTGATACCATGGTTTTTTAAGATACAAATCATCTGTTAAAACAAACGTTCAAAAGAGTTTTAAGAAGTTAAGTTAAGACGAAGAAGATGTTTAACTCTTTTTAAAAATAATGATTTAATCATAATACCAGTGGAATTTAAACGAGCAAGATCTTCAAGTTTGAACTTTCGCGTATTAAGCTGCTCCTTGTAGGCGTAAGGAGCAAAAAGGGTGCGATTAGGAAATTTTCGACGCTCCCAAAACGTTCCAGCTGCCCATATTTTTGTGTTTCCTAGTACAAGAGCTAAGGTCTCGGCCATTAATTGATCTTCAGTTAGAGGGCGATCAGCTAAACGATTCCCAGAAAATACTTCAGTCGAATCAACAACCTAAACAAAATACTATATGATTAATATGAAACAACGTAAACAGCTAATGTGCAAATGTTGTTAAACCTGTAAAAATGCGCTTAAGAAATTTGCCAAACGTAAAGCCATCCTAGCCTCGTTCTCAAATTGTTGCTCTGCTCCGAAACCAATGTCACCGTGCAAGACCAAATCATCCGGAGAGAAGAGATTTCTAATAAAGGAATAAGTATTAGTGGGAAGAAATACTAAATTACAAAAACCAAGGAAGAAATGAAAAATAAATACCTGTTATTACAGTTATGTTCGTTGACAGATCGAATGAAACTTATTATGTGATCAATATTCTTTGCCTTGGTATGAGTCGAATTTGGACCTTGAGTCGAATTCATGTAATTGGAATTACGCTCTAAGTATTGAAGCCTTAATAATGGCGTCATTTTCCCCCACTGAACTGGTTGCTTCTGAATCCCTGGTGTAAAAAATATGTTCTTCACAAAAGTCTTAGTAAAAAGTAATGACTTAGCAATTTACAGCCAATTTTTTCACAATGAAAATTTTCATGGTGCTGTTCACTGGTAGCTCGTTCGACAATTTCCCCGAGATAAGGTCGACGAACTGTATTTGGCAATCTGTGTCCAGGTTTACATCGGCATTGGTAACCCCCTCGTCGAAATCCGTATCCATGTATAGGTTCACACTGCAAATTAAATAATGAATTTTAATAAGGGATGTCAAGATAACTAAGAATTTTTAAACACATTACTTCTGTTGTTTCTTTACATCTGTCAGTATTAGAAAATCTGTTAGGACCATCATTTCCTTGTCCTTTCGGACACTGATTTATGTCTATTCTTTCAAAATCCATTTCCATAACTGCAGCAGCTGTATAGCTAATGAATTTTTTTTAAATAATTAATTTATTATTTTTTTCTTTGATTAATTTTTTAATGTGACTTACGTGGGGTATTCAATGTGACGAAAACCAGTATGTCGTGGGAAGATGTCTGCTATTGGAACTACAGCTCCAACTACCCATTTGTTAGATCTTCCACAATCAAAATAAGGTTGAGTCCATTTCAGGGGCCCAGGAACTTCATCAGCACCAGGAGGTCCATGGAAGGTGAATGTTTCATTGGTGTTGTTGGCATAGCGAATTTTAACTTGATATGTTGTTTTTGTATCCTGTCGACCATCCACTTGATCAGGAAGCCAAGCTTGGTACCACTTGTTGATCCGATAGTAGTCAGTGGTATAGTTTTCACTCTTGCTATTTTTTGAAATGGCACCAAGATCCCGAACATCAAACATGTTTAATGTTGAATAGCGTTCCAAGTGAATAGGATCATTATAATCATCAGCTCTAAATGTCCGTGGGGCAAAAAGGGGAAGGGTTTTATTGAAAAATGATCTATAAGATGAGGTGTAGGACATGTTAGGACTGAAGTAAACTGCACTGCTATTTAGTCTTGGATTTGATGACACATCAGCTACAGTTGACAAAAAATAATACATCATTCCGGGGTCATAAGTGTCATTGGTTGCTGGTCTAATAAAACGGGCTTGTAAAATGTAACTCCAAAAGAAAGCTCTGTTTAAAGCCATGTTGTGCAAGTGTAAAAGCGCTGTTCTATTGGGGAATACAGGATTGATGTTGATATCCTTGATATCGGGCAAGTGAGAAACGGCATCTTCGGGCATGTGCAGTTCGTTAACGTTTTTTATGGGGCAGTTGTCAGCAGTAACTGAATCCATTTGATATTTAAGGGCGTCGAATTCATCACGAGATTGCCATTCAAACTGGGCGGTAACACTATGATTCCCAAGTATTGCAGCTGCTACAAGAAGGCACGTTAACGTGAAAAATTGAAACGTCACTCTTAAACACATTTCGCTCAATTACTTATTTCAAATTTAAATGTCAACCATTAAACCACCGACAAGTTTCAAAACGACACACCCTGCAATGTGTGAGCGTTGTTTGACTGCTTCTTGCAACGTAGCCTACTACATTTAAGGAGGCCGAAAGGATTGCTACTGTGCTGGAAAAGTGGAGCCGATTTTCGATTTTGCTCACCTTTTCTCATTTCTCTTCCTCTAAGTAAGGCCGCGGGAGCCATCTAGTTAACGAGGGTTGTATCGAGCATACAGTACAGTCGAAAAATAGACCAGAAACAAAAAAAGGGGGTTTACTTAATTTTGAATTTTCATGAGTTTTATTCATACTAAAGTGTGACGATCGATAGTGTATTAAAGGCCCTAAAAAATAATGCCATAATTTAAAAAATACTTAGTTAAAATTCAAAAATTGATCATGATTTTTTTTTAATGTAGAGGAAAACTTCTATTCCGATCCCTTGTTATACGCGCGCGCGAGTTTTCCTCTTTTCTAATTTCTACACGGTTCAATACCTGTCCTGAAGTTTATAATGTTTAGCGGTTTTTATGGTTATCATTTTTGCCTCGGTGTTGGGAGGAAACCGTCTTTATTACGCTTTATCACGACTTGCGCTCTCGCTTCCCCACGATTCATGTAAATCGGATTTGTTTTTCTTCTCCTTGACTGGGTGACCCATCAAAATCTCTATCAAAGAAAAATAAGAGCCATTTAGATTATAAAAGATAACTCCCATTTACTAAAGAAATCTTAAGCAATTATCCACCACTGTTACCTCTTCTATGGGCTTCCCTTCCATGTTTCTTGAACTGCGTTATATACTATTGCGTGACTTTTTTACACTTAAGTGCTATATTTTTGCGTGATGAAACAAGCTTCACACTGCTTCGCCACTGCCTCGGAAACATTTTGAACATTGATTCAAACAGAAATTGCATTTCAATTAGTTTTATTTATTATATTCAATTTTAATGTGGGTTACGGATTTTAACAGCTTTTCTAATAACAATTACATTAACTTCCTACTTCAGGATTACAGAACAGATTTGAATAAAATGATGGAACATCCATGTCCGAGCGATATTTAGATGCGATTTCTGATACTTTCAGTTTACGGCGAATGTGGGGGAGTTGATAACTAGAATTAAGAACATTGAATTACTTTTTAGGACGAGGACAAAATGCATGAGTAAATGGTAGAATTTCCAATCCAATTTACCTGTCATGATCTAGTCGTCGACGTTTCCCCATATTCACAGCAGTTTGCCGCACTAGTGAACCAAGGGCTCGGCGAGACACAACAATTCCGTCTACCAACGGTGTAGCTAAATTCACTCTAAAAAAATTTATACATTTGTTAAAACTCAAAATATTTACTAATTAATAAATAATTTAATAATCATACTTAGAATTTGGTCCTTGCAAATGTATGCGGTACAGTCCAGATTGTTGTGCATGAATAAAAATAACAAAGCAATCGCTTACTACATCTGCTTTCTGTTGCCCTCCGTTATCACGACAGCTAGAAATCGTCTCCAGTAAATCACCTTGGTTCAAGAAATTTTCGTCATAAATATGAGCCAATAAGCAATGATAAGATTAAATTAGTAGTAGGTGTAACGACGCAGATGGCGAAAATTTACCAATGGGAATAGTAGTGTGATCTTCATAACTTTCGCACCATACGACTAGCATTCTAACTTCGGAAATGTATGCACTGTCTTTGGTTAATCTCTTGGAAAAATTGATATTTTTTTGTTCCTTTCCCAACTGATTCTGAGGCGAGTCGTTCAGTGACGAAGGCTCATGAAATGGAGCTGATAAAAAAAAATAAAACACGCAGAACAGACAAAACAATTAGTTCCTCAACAAAAACTAAAGTAATGATGTGCAATACAAGATATAAATGACGGAGATGTACAGCTCAACGCAGGAACCACAAATAGGATTTCGGAAACTCCGTCAGCCCAGTAAAGACATTGAGAAGTCATTTGATAGGCATTAGCTTTGGAATTCAAGTCCATGCTTTCTTTCGACATTGGTTTGGCCTGTGCTGTAGTCAAAGAGTCTGGAACAAGATATTTCATCTTTAAAAGATTACATTCCCCGAAAGATTATAATTTTATGGGGACGGAATCATCCAATTACATAAATATATATAAATAGTTCAAAAAATGTTACCTTGTGGCCAACCTAAAGCTTGCAAAAATTCCAGAAAATGAGGATTTAGAGACGAGGCCAAGCTCTGGATAATAGAAAAATTTAAATTTAATAGAACAAAATAAAAAAAATACTATTAACGATTGCATTTCCCAAATGGACAAAGCAATACAACACATGTATTTTCTTATTTACCATATTTGAGAGGATTTCGTAACTGTCTTTTTGTCCTGACCGAACATAAAATACGTAAACGGTATCGTGACTGCGGCTTCCCAACCGGTCCAAGGAATCTAAATCTTCAAAGAAATGTGATGAAGTTGAATCTAATCCAACCAACGAATTTCCTCGAAGAGAATTTTCCTGAATTGATGTATGTTTATCAAAAGTAAACTAATAAATTACGTCGGCAAGAATCAGCAAGTTGCAATTTAACAGTATACTTGAAGTCCATCAACGGAGAGAAATCCCAAGTGTGACAGAAACAATCGGGCCGTTTGAAATTCATTGCAGAGAAGGGGGGACTGGCATTCCGATTTAATTTCAATGTCTTCTTGAATTTCCGAGACTGTAAGAGTTGATGCCGAATCGACAAGTCTTCCAAGTTTATCCAACTCTGCGGCTATACGATCGTCGATCATTAAAGGGGTTTCCAAACTGGGTAGTGTTTTATCCCTGTTTAAAACAAACAATGAATTACATCTAGAAAGAAAATATTACCAGAGAAATTCAGTTTACGCCAAACAAGGTCGAACTCTATCAACAGAGTCAGGAAAGTACTGTGGATCAAAGCTTAATAGTGATCCTACGTCATTCATAGGCAGAGGTCGACCAGGATTGACCGTGTAACTATAAACACCACATTTATGCCGTGGTAAGTGACGTATTTGTGATGCCCAAACTTGGCGGCCAAATTGATTACGGATTAGAATTGTAACCATGGGGTCGGAATCTAAGATCGGTAAAGCGTTACGATGGGATGCAAGAAATAATAATAATAAAAAAGGAAGTATTTACCTAGTATTTTGTTGGAGGGTTGCTCCAATACACCAAGAATTATTGTGCCTTCAGACGCAGCGAAATATCGAAAATGTTGAGCAGCGGATAAATGAGGTTTGTTGGAATTACTTTTCATAAGATTTGACTTATTGAAAAGGTCCTCTTCATTTAAAATGCAGGACGGAGAACCAGGCCCAGTTAGTGAAGGGAAATTACCAACTTGTTCTATCAATGAGGTTAGCAAAAATTCTGCGGCGTCACGAACTCGAAGAGATACTGGCTTCAAGAGTTTTTCGTGCTTTGCCTGAATACTTTCTCCATTTTTTCCTGTCTGAAATGTTTGGGTTATTTAAGTTTTAGATTTGAGTGCATCGCATTCATTTACCTGGGATTTTGATCCAGATATTCCCAATTCGATTACTTGAAGAATAAGATGCAAGCATTCGCTGTCTGTTGCTAAAAAAGGATGAGCGAACAGCCAGGAGGCACAACATGTATAAGCTGCAACAATCGTTGAATGAAGGTCTTTGGAATGAGCCGGTGGTGGCCGCGAACATTGCACAGAAATATATTCGCATAAAACACGAACAATTCGACGACTTTCTCCTACATCTTCAAATAAATTGGTACTTACAATGAAATGAAAAGAAAAAAAAAAGAAAAAAGAAAAGGTGAGAAACGTAAAAGACCTACTTTGATCAGAGACTCGTAACTTCGCCAAAACCTCCGCCAAGAAACCTAGTAATTCTAGCGCGGCTAGAGATGTATTTAGATCTGCTTTCCAAACTGCAAGAAGTTTGCACGATACTAGGTGGAAAGTAGCGTTTACTAACCCGTGAAACGATCCTAAATTTTCAAATGAATTCTTGTAAGATTAGCTTATATTCAACACAGTAGCTTCCTCGTGATCATCAATAAAACATGTAAGAAAAAATTGCTTACCTAAAGGAAATGTTAATAGAGGGCCAGAGTATGAGATTCTCTCTGAATAGGAAGCATCGTTTTCAAGATGGGAATCTAATGTGATCTCACTCACACTGGGATAGGAGTTTGAACTTGTGCTGTGACAGCTATGGGTATCTGAAGTTGAAGACATAACGTTTGATGCAGAATCGGTTTGCATGGGTGTGGACGGATAATTGTGGGGAGCCAATGATACTGCGTTGTGCTCCGACTGCTCAAATGCTGCCAAGTCGTGAATTAAGCTCGCCAGACCGCCTAAAGGGTATCGAATGATCAAAGAAACAATGTCAACTGGCACACTTGCATGAAATAAATTCAAATACCTAAAAGAATATGGGTGTTCAAAGGATCACTTTCAACTTGCAAAGCAGACAGTAGAAGCTGTGTCAAACGTGGGCGGACATTAGAAAAAATTGTGGGTAATGTGTTGCGTTCACCAATTCCACCAGCCAACTCCTTGATCGGCAATGACTAGAAGAATAAAAAAAAGGAAACAATATAAATATTTTACAACCAACGAAATCCACACATGCGAATCGAACATACATGAAAATGAAGAGGTGCTGCAAGAATCGAAACAAGCACATGGATAGAAGCTCGTCGTAGTTCTACTCGGTTTACGCTAGGCCTGTAATTAAAATATATCGTGATATTCGTGCATATATGTATCAATAAATAATTAAATACATCAAAAATCAAATCTTACTTGATTTTAAGATCTTTGGAGAGTAAGATTACTTCTAATGAATCTATCACTGATGGGATCAGAGTAAAAACACCGTCCAAGTTCACACGAAACAAATCAGCAGAATGCAACAGAATGCTTGCCATGGCTTCACTGATGAACTTTTCCTGCAAAAATAAATAATGTAAAAATGTAAGCAAATAAATACAATTTAGATTACAAGAAAGAAAGTGGATTACGTACATCTTTTATTTTTAAGCCATTGTTTAGCACCACATAGAAGCGAGCAAGATACTGCGGAAGTATGTCTTCGTCCGTACTTTTCGAACAAAAGATTCGACAGAGAGCTCCAAGTGCTTCGGCTCGACCACTTTCATAACCATCTAATGTTGCACCAACATTTGCAGTGTCGGGGGGTAGCTCAACCACAGTAGCGCTACGTGGACGGTTGGATTGGAGTGATGATTCACTTGTGACACTAACACTTGAAGCCCGTGATCGATCAGTCAAGTGCAAGCTAGAGGAACTGGTTTCCGCAGTGGAGGTTTTCAGGTTAAATTGAGTTTCGCAGTCAATTAAAGTCGCTTCAAAAAGCCAAGAACCGAAAAGATGAAGGAGAGAGTTACAACGAGCTCTATGCAGAATAGAAGTTGATCCTGCAATGAAAATGTAAAAATGAAATGTTCGGGTTCCCAATAAAAATTACTTGGTTACAAACCGGCATTATCGACGGGAAATGACGTGCGCCCAATACTTCCACTGTGTGTCCTACGTTCTGTTCTTTCGTGTGGGAAAACGGAGGAACGCAACCCAAGGAATGCATCAACGAGTCCGGCTATGCCTTTCATTGCTTCCACAAAGATATTAGGCAATGAAAACAAACAAGGGTGCTGGCTGGGATCTGAAAGCTATATACCATCATTAATAAAACATATTTAAATCTTAAACTGTTAACAAATGTCTCGAGGAAAGTACCTGAGAACTAATTATAGTATATTGCAAAAATTTGTGAGTCTGGCTTATTATACTTGGACGAGCCAATTGCACAGGGTTACCTATGCAGTGCAAAAGGCGATACCAAGCTTGCGTTAAGACTTTACCAGACAACTCTACTGGAACCAGAATTTGTTCATCATCTACGGGGAATTTTACAAAGGTTTTTACTACTTCATCATATTTAGAATTTTAAGGGTCTGACCTGCCGGTTTTAGAAATTGAGGACCGTATAATTCGGTTAGTAACCGAGACGTTAGGGCTAAGTTGATTCGATTCCATTGGGTAATCAAACTAGTTCGATGTCGCCATGATTGGGCCAATTCCGTTAACGTTTTCCACATCCGAGGAGAGGGAAAACTTTTGGCGCATGCATGAAGCCAAATTTCAAAAAGGACACTTAAAACTCGATCACAAAGTTGATCCCCAATATCATCTACAGGTAGAATTTGAATTAATAATTAGTTTGTATATTATTTACGGATATAATTATGTACTTGGAACAGTAGGAGGGGCCAAGAGAACATCGTTGATGGTCATGAGAAGCAAAAGAAGCGAATCCCAGGTATCTTGATCAATTATTGATGAGTTAGTAACGACAGATTGAATTGTTCTGAGAACTCTGTGACAAAGAACAGCCTGACGATTTATCAGATCCGGAGCTGTTAAAAATAAATAAGCTGAAATTATAATCAATTCTACAATGATCTTAAAAAAGGTTGAATTAATTTCTAGACATTATACATTTTTTGAAAATAATTGAAATATATATTTAAATATCTATCACAATCCATTCCCTATACATAAGACTAAAAAGGTAAAACCCCACAACCATAAATTTTCCAATTAATTTGCAACAAACAATGTGAAGTTAATATACCTTCTCCAGGTCTGGGAATGAATATCTGGAAGAGTTGGCATATAATTTTCCTGGAATAGTGGTTGGGAAGTTTCAGCAATGGAAGGGGAACCGCAGATCTGGGTTGAGGAAGCAATGCTGAGAGCCACTCACAATAAACATGAACACAATCTCGGATTGGGTCATGCTCTGTTGTGGCTATATTAAGTGGTAAACTTAATCCATAACCAATAACCTGATACCAGGTAAGAAACCATAAAATTTAATTTTAAAGGTTACTTTAACTGTATTTTCAATAATGAGCCAGAACCACTTACTTCCATACACCAAGCAACTTCTCTGTCAGTATTCAACTTTGCCGAGAGAGGTGATGGATGAGTTATGCCTATGTTGGTTGCAATTGGCTGTACAACAAGGGTAACTATTTGTTTGACTGAAAAAAATATTACATTGCATTAACATGATTAAAAAGAATATTTACAAATGTTGTTCATCATAAATTTAAATGAACACATACGTGCATCA
Organism: Daphnia pulex; assembly: GCF_021134715.1. Classification (NCBI taxonomy): domain Eukaryota; kingdom Metazoa; phylum Arthropoda; class Branchiopoda; order Diplostraca; family Daphniidae; genus Daphnia; species Daphnia pulex. The sequence continues at coordinate 6,390,509 of NC_060027.1, forward strand.
GGTGAGAGTGGTAAGGATGTCAATACAGATCTATTTTCTATGTTGCTCTGGTTGAAGAATGAAAAGGAGGACCAGTCGACATACATCTTATCTTGGTATATCTTGTCCTCCTGTTACAGAAAGTTGGTTTATACAAAGTGGAACATAGAACATTTTATTAGTTGCACATACAGGGACAACATATTAAACAAACTTTAAAATCTTTGAGCACTAGTTAGAAACACAAAAGTAGACTGTGATTCTACAAACCTTTTGATTAGAATTCATGCGGTTTAGAACTCCAAGATTCATTTACAGACATAACTCTAACCTCCACTACACAAAAATATGTAGCCACTGCCCTGAAGTCGCATAAATTCACGAACTTCATTAGTCCTTCAAAATCGCTGTGGAATAAGATCTGTCGAAGCAATAAGAGCAGCAATAATAGCATACTACACAATGGGAATGGGATGCAGCATTCCAGCTCCAGCTTATTACTGAACGGTGGAAGCGGAATGGCGGAATCAAAAAGAGGCGGATTTGGAGGCGGGTCGGACTGATATTCCTTTAGTAGGGCAAGTAGGCCTGCAAATGCTGCATACCATACCATTCCTCGTTCACTACAGTCAATCTGACAAAAAATCTTAAACTACTTGTTGATTTCAAAATTCTGGAATAAAAAAAAAAGTAATTTTTAGTAGAATCTGCAGTTCAAAAGCTCCCGAGAGATTCGGTGGGGAACATATTTAAATTAATAAAAAACGATAGGATGAAAACATTTCAATTTAATTTATTGTGTAAATATTTCTAGTTTTTTTGTGAAAACCAATTGATGAGCTTTGTTAATCAACTGATTCCCTACATTATAAAGTTTGTTTTAACTTATAATACCCTGTGATATATTGATTGTACGGGCCAGTCATATTTGTTCACGGAAGAGCACTGAGTCTCTAAGTTCCTATTTGCAAAATCATTCTATCCCTTATTTCACTTTCAATGTTACTTTATCTATTTTACGATACTTTCAAAGATATTAACATACAGTAGGCACCAAAAGTATCCGGACACCCGAGAGAACCTTATGGGAAAACGCTGTTTTCGCAAGGCGAAAAAGTAGTCAAATTTTCATTCGATTTGAATGAAAATTTTTCTGTAGGTTTTCTCGGGTACCAGGAACAATCCAAATTTTTTTTAGAATTTTAAAATATTGGGAAGGGTAGGTTTTTGACGAACCTAAAAGTATCCGGATAGTAGAGAGGCCCATATGTAAATGGGCTTACTTTAGGTTCCAATTGTGACTCACTGGGAAATGCTAGAGAAACGCAAACGGTCTTAAAAAAAAGATCTGCGTTTCTTCTATGGCATCCGTGAGTCACGATTTTTAAAAACAATTAGTATTCTTTCCCTACCCACCATCAAAATTGATTTCGTGAAGAATTCCACTTCTGAGAGCCGTGCACTGCTGCCTGGTCTATGGAATTGCTTATTCCCTACTAAACCCCTTTGTTTCAGAAAAACGTGTGGGGAGAATTAGGGTCAATCCATGCGAAATCGACCAAAGCGTGTGGCGACCAAGTCGCCGATTTTGTTCAAAATTTTACTAGTTATAGGTCTATATGTTAAGTTTTATATGTGTAAAGGATTTTTTTAAAATGAAATACAACAAAAGTTATGGAATATTTAATTTTTAATGTTTTAATTTATCCGCGTTTTGCGCGTTTTCTGTTTTTCAGTATAATTTCCTCAATTATTGTTATATATTCTTAAAAATTAGTTGAAAGTGAAATTGTAGTCTAAGAAACAAAGCTCACTTTTTAAAACTACAAATTTGATTACAATTAAGTTTGTTTTTTAGAATTGAGTGTAAAATGGGCCCTTAAGTGTAATTCAGATTACTAGAAACCCCACTGGAATTTAAGAGATCCGATTATGCGATATGGAAGTTAATATCGTCAACTATATTACTTGAAAGAATCGCCGAGGTTTTTTCTATATTGTTCATGCTGTGTCCATTTAAAGATTAGCCATTTTTAGGATTCTTTCGTCTTTTCTCGGCCATTTTTCCTGCCCTCGGCCCTATTTGACACGTCGTCAAATACCGCCCAGGGCATAAAAGGGGGAAAGTGATAGGAAAAATGGCCGAGAAAAGACGAGAGAATCCTAAAAATAGCTAATCTTTAAATGGACACAGCATGAACAATATAAAAAAAACCTCGGCGATTCTTTCTAGTAATATAGTTGACGATATTAACTTCCATATCGCATAATCGGATCTCTTAAATTCCAGTGGGGTTTCTAGTAATCTGAATTACCCTTAAGGGCCCATTTTACACTCAATTCTAAAAAAACAAACTTAATTGTATTCAAATTTTTAGTTTTAAAAAGTGAGCTTTGTTTCTTAGACTACAATTTCACTTTCAACTAATTTTTAAGAATATATAACGATAATTGAGGAAATGATTCTGAAAAACAGAAAACGCGCAAAACGCGGATAAATAAAAACATTAAAAATTAAATATTCCATAACTTTTGTTGTATTTCATTTAAAAAAAAATCCTTTACACATATAAAACTTAACATATAGACCTATAACTAGTAAAATTTTGAACAAAATCGGCGACTTGGTCGCCACACGCTTTGGTTGATTTCGCATGGATTGACCCATTAAAGGATTAAATTTTCCTTACTTTTTACATGGTCGGTCATCGGAGCATCATAATCATCTGAATTTCCGATTTTTACCTTTAAATAAATTTTTTTTGAACTCCTTGCCTCTAAATAACACACACATATTGCAGCTTTTGGGTCGTGTTTTGTATAAGCTATGAAAAGGAATGTGGAGAACTAAAGTAAATGAGTGGAAAAACAGCAGCCTCAAAACAAGTTAACTTTTAAAAATTTGGTTCCCCTATATTTTAGGAATTTTCGTTCGTATGTAATAACTTATTACATGCAACCGAGAAAATCATACTGTACGTTTTACTTAATAGTTCTAACTTAAATTTGATAATTTCCATAATTTAATTTCTGTAGGCACGAATGATGCGCGAGAGGATTTGAGTCGAGCCGAGCAGCATTTAGACCTCAACACGGATAACGAATGCAAGTTGATCATAGTGGAAGAAAATCAAGTAGCCACAGACAAACAAAATTAATGACGGCATATCATGTTGTTCATTAAATCTATTTTGGGGTCCTTAATTTTCATTTTTTAAATTTGTTTTGGTTCACATTTATATAAAATTTATTTGCCCAGCTTATTATGTAGAGGGTATCAAAATGCAACCCGAATTTGAGGATGTAGTTCAACATAACTATTCGGTTTTCAGACCCATGTTAAGAATTTGTTGCGGCACGCTCCTGCAAAAGCTTCAAATTTGTCCGAAGAATAAGTTCAACGTCTTTCTTATTTATCTATTCCAATGTGATTTCTTGACCATCAGTTCTTTCTTATTTTTTTACATTAGTTTCCATTATTTAAAGAAATTTTTTCTCCATTTTACAGTTTGTTTATTTCCCAATTCTGTCTTCACTTTTTCTTTAAGCAAACATTGCTTGAGTTTGAAATTTTAAGTTCCGTAATTTTTTTATGCTAATTTTTGGAGTAAATACAATTTTATTTTCAAACTATATTTTTCTTTGCTGGGAGCGTACAATACATGTAAGATTCATCAAGCCTTAAATTTGCTAAAAATTTTACGTCTTCAGACGTCTTGTGAGGGCCTGTTGCGCATGCACTTAATTATCGGGGAGACCTGCAATACAGGGTGATTAGCAAAAATTCCACGTGTAATCTGTAACCTTATCTGGATTACACGTTCCCATGCTAAACCAGCAAAAGTTTATCCCCAACGCCACGCCGTCGTCAGGTACGGTATTCTAAAAAAATTCGAACGCGATTTTTTTTAAAGCCCCCTATATATATATTGCTTTGCTGTACTGCTTTCAGCCCAAATTTAGGGGGTTAGAAACAAAGGTAAAGGTAGGAAGAAAGAACTCACCCCCCCCCCCTCCAAAATAAAAAAAAAGAATAAAACCAAACAGGCTGCCTGTATAGCCTTAGGCTCAATTTTTGGACAAGTGACGATAAAACCAAAGAGCTGCCCAATCTTGCATCCCAAAGCGGGAAAAGTTCAAAGAAATTGCTTTGAGTCTCTTGTCCAATAATCGACAATGAGCTTATGTCAGGTAAGTCAATTTTTCGCGCCATGAAAATTCCAGACAGCCCGTCTGAATTAAATCAAAATTTTTTTTGGGGTGGGGAGTGGGGAAGGTAGGAGACATTGCCAGTGGCTGATTACTAATTTTTATTTCTTCCCACCTTTCGCTTTCTTCCTTGCCCCCCCCCCCCAATTTGGGCTAAAAGCCAAACACAGTTCCCTGCAGTATGGGTTAGAAGGCTTATAAAAAAAATCTTGTTCTGATTATTCTTAGGATACTGTACCTAAACAGGTATATAAAAACTCCCACTCAACACCTGAACAGAGGTGACCAAGAGTGGAAGACCCATGTAGCTTTTTCTAAGTGTTGTCCAAATAAACTTCATTTAAACAAACTCAAGTTTTCTTCTTCAAGTCTTTCATTCTTAGTCATTTACAAACTCTTACATGTCTCAGTAACGCCAAGTCTACATCCAGCTGGATATCCAAATAAATTTCTCACGAATATCACATTTTGATGTCACACGAAGCGACATTAGGGTAACAAGCGAGTTCCCTTTAGGTCAATCAGTCAAAATATTGTGTGCCCTCCGTTCTTCCGGTTTTACTGTCACAATGTATTGCTTGATGATGGCAAGCAAAGTTTTGGGTTTCCGGTCGGGCACTACCACTAGGAAGCAGTTATCTATTCCACACTTTTTGTGCAAACAAATCAAAAAGCTCGGGCGGGTTATATTATGTGTAAAAAAGCAATAAAGATTAGATTATTCTGGATGGAGAGCTTGGATCGATCGTACAACGTGCCGGTACCCACGAACGAAGTCGGATCCTTATAGGCGTGTTTTTCTTCGGGTTGTGAACGCCATGGGATGTATGCCATGGGTTGCTGGCAAATAGAACAGTTGTGATTTGAGAGAATGCCGTCAGAATCAATCCAATATCAAAAACTTGATTGTGTCGATAACTGTAATCACAAAATTGCGAATAAATACTACGCCAAAATCGGTTGAAATTGAGCATTAAACAACTTACCAAAGAGAGTAGGGGCCGTCGATGATGGGTTCTCCGAAGGGGATGAGTAGTGAAGAAATGATGCTTTCGTCCCATCTATCAGTCTGCATGAGACGCCTAAAAGAAATATAATGGTTATTAGCCTTAGAACGAGAGATTGTGTAAAAAGGTGTAGCCATTGCGAAAAAATGTTCAAACCTCAGGTTTGGCTTACATATGGAACTCGTCGCCTTAGATCTAACAAAAAAAAACAGTTCTCATACGCTCAGGGTCGATATAAGCAGTGGCATACAGAGATGAATTTACAATACATTACACACGCATCTGTAATTCGACAGAATTCATCGATATTTTTTTCCGTGTTCTAGTTTCTCAGGTGTCGACCAATTTTTATTCAGAAAGTAAAAGCTTTTTTGGTCAAATTACATTCACGTGAAATTAATTTTTTAGTTCTTAAAGCCTTAAACACTTGGACCAGTTTTGAATAACAGATGATGGTTCGTTTTTTTTCTAACTCTTGGTGCTCCATTTTGGCAATGCGAACAACTCTTAAGCTCTCTTCTTTGCATTTTTTGTCGATGTTCTTTAGGCAGCGACACAAACACGATAAAAAGGGCGAAAATCAATTTGTTAATTTGTTGACAAATTTCCGCTTCTTAACATCATTTTAAAACGGACCCCACGCCATTTATGGTGGGTGGTCCTTAAAATGTGATGAATTTTGCTCTTTTTCCCCCTTTTTCATCCTTTTTCGTGCTGCGTATACCCCCTCTTTTGCCCTTAGGGTCGAAAGTCGAAAGACAAAAAGAGTGAAAAGGGGGGACAAAAAAAATAACAATTTGTTTTGAGTAGACCCCCCTATTTGGCTTAATTTTTCCATACTATTACAGTGCATTTCATTTAAAGAAAAACATTTGACTTTGAGTTAGAAAATAAGATTCACACTTATCATGTGGCATTCGTATAACTATATTTAAGAAATACGGAGCAAGGAGTTACACCCAAACTGCATGCGTTACATCACTTTCCCTGGGGGGCGGGTAGGTGAGTCGGATAAGGCGTCACTTGATGATCGGGGGGCACCGGAGACCTGAGTTCGACTCTCCTGGTGAGCATAGTTGCTCCCATACCCGGGCACTACCACTACACATACAATACAGATCTCTTCCTTAAACGCAGGCCAAAAACGTACACAATGATGGTACTTCCATCCCCCTCCCTTGGGGCTTCTTCCACACAACACAACATTTACACTGCTCATGCCATCGCCCAAAAATCAACAGACAAATATCTCGTCGGTGCAAGAAGGTCATCTAGTTGAAGACCAGATGTCTGCTAAAAATAGCAGACGCACCTAATCCTACCAATACCAATACCAACATCACTTTCCCTGGCAAATCAGAATTTTTGGCCCACCACGCTATTCTTGGTGTTTTAGATATAAGTAAAAAACGCCCCCTTAAAAAAAGTGATGCGACGAAACTGTTATTTTAAAAGTGTTCCTTTCTCTATGGCAACATTTCATGAAAAACTTGTGGGATTAAATGTTAAAATAGATGGCGAAGAAGACTTTTTCGATAGTTGTTTAGCTGTTACCAGAGCAGTTAAAATTGAGATGGAATGAAATAAAAGTATTTGGGCTGCAATATTTGAAAGAGATGTTGATCCCTTATTATGCAACGGAGAAGGTAGGGTAGCCTTTCCCCAAAGAATTCGAATTAGTAGTAGAATGGGCTGGGTTGGAACCGTTTTCTTAAAAAAAACGAACAAAAGATTATTTGCCTAATTTCTGGGGGCCAGGTTTGCCGAAATTGTCTTGTGTAAAAATATTTTTTTTTTGTAATGGAAGACTTGGAAATCTCTTCTCTTTTGTTGTAAACCCCACAAAAACCTTTTGTGTAATATCTGATAATACGTTACAGTATGACATACCCTTGCATTGTTTTTTTGTAAACAACCAATTTCACATTACTCCCAATTATAACCATATCATTTAATGAATGATAATGTTTGTTCCCATAGCGGTATGACATGGGTAATAAATATATAATAAATAAAATTTAACGCCTCCTTTTAATTCTTTTACAAAAAAATATACTTTAGATTTCTAAAAAATGTTTGTATGTCATAGTTCATATTGACATAACTATATAGACAAGGTTATTGATATACCTCAGGGGAAAACCTTGGCGGTGCCAGACAGTTTTTCCATGGCTTTTATACCCAAGGCTGCCTGCGCAACCAAACGCAAGGGGTGGGTTCATCCTATGGTTTTTAGTATGCTTAGGTATAAGTAGCTTTGGGACTTGGGACTTGGGACTTGGGACGAAGGTAATTTGATTAATACAAATGCATATTTCATTTAAGTAGTTTAACATTCAAAAACCTTTCAGCAGCTATTTCAAGATACTTTTTTTCTCTATTACAATATTTTTTTAAGCAATAACATTTTAAGCAGTTTTTTATAACTTTGAGTATAAAAAAAAGTACTTAATTACTCAAAAAATTGGCATATTTTCAGTAGAAAAACACGAAAATCACGCATACTTAAATTAAGTACCGCGAAATACCCGTAAACTACTTAAAAAGACGGGAATTAAGTATTTTTGTCGCAGCTGTGCAATACACTTATCTACATAGATTTGACCTACGTTACATGGTAGACATTCAGAAGGTGTTGGTAACTAAAAAATTACCTTGTCTTTTTTATTCCTAGTGCAACAGGCACAATTTTAAGGAACCGTAATTGTCAAACGAGGCGAACAACGTTTAGAGGAGTTTGGGAAGTATGACCCCGTGGGCCCGTGAGCCTTAAACTGTGAGTTTAAAGGACCACGGGAGCGGCCAGAGGCCAATACAGTAAAGTTAGATCGCCAAGCGAGTACGTCGCGAATAAAAGGTGAATGCACAATAGAGGGGTATCGGAAAAGGAGTATACGGGACACCCCAATAAGGAGTTGAGGTGGAATAGTAGGAGAGAAGAGTTGGAATGGAGAGTAAATAGATGACTACGGGGGGGAGGGTGAGAGATTTAGCAAACAAATAAGTGGTAAAAAGGGCAGAAAGCGCTGGAGTGGAGAACCGAGGAGTAGGACGAGCAGTCAAGAAACGGTGTGGACTATCGAGATGACAGACTAGAGATAGCGTGTTTGGAGATCGTAGCGCAATCAACGTTGTCGACGGACAGTTGAACGGTCAGGACAGAGACCCCCTATTTTTGAAAATGCGAGACGGACTGTATACGTAATTTGTCTTCAATGCCTGTTAGACTGTCGGCATACAAAAAATTAATGTTTTTTTGCGAAATTAAACTAAGAGCACTCAGTCTGATTTATCTATAAAAAAGTAAAAGGGGAGTGTGATTGAGGAGTGCTATTTTTCCAGTTGATGTGCTTAATGCAATCGATATCGTCATTATATTATTTAAATTCAAGGTAATAGCTGATCGTTCCTGGTGATTTTCCTCATTGAAATCTCTTATTCCGTTCATCAAACAAATTTTTCAATCGTAAAAGTCAACTGTTGGTGCCAGTGGGAAAGGTACTCAAAATCATGACAAACACTTGGTCGATCTGGAAGATCCCACTCTTTTAAAATAGATCGTGGCTGAAGCAAATATAAACCAACAAAAAATTGTAATTTTGAATTATTGATAGATTGATTGTTTTTCATCTTACATCTGTTTTATTGATTGATGGGATGCTTCATGGGAAAATTATTGTAAAAAAGAAATTTTTTTACTGAGCGATTTTAATGAAAACATTCAAACTCAAAAACTTACTTAATTTGGCGTATGAAAAAGCCACCGCAGATGTGTGAACGGCCCACAGAAGAAGTTGTATCGGTAGGACCTCCACCGAATTGAAAGTAATCTACAATAACGCAGTGCTTGTTTGGCGGTTCGTCGTGCGATAGGCTCCCACATCTACGATGTTATTCCTGCTGCTATAGACACAGTGCACAAGGAATTTGGAATTTATTCAAAAGTGATAACCGATAACCGGAAAAATTTCCTTAAAGTGATTAAAGAAGATTACGATTTTCCGTAAGATCTTGATGAAGAAGAGGATAATGTTTACATAGGAGTAGGAGATATTTTTGAAAAATACTCTTAATCGTGAAAGACAAGAATCGACGACCCTTTGATGGTGAAAAACTTGCAGCCACCAATACAAAACGCACCAAACTAACCATATGCGGTGTTCCTGTCATTTAATTAATAAACTGATTGCCATGAAACGTTGTCAACAACATCTATAAGGTGAATTTCAAGAAAATTAAGAAGCGCGTAGATACGAAACACCGAGGCATCTGGAATAAGCAGTCTCGTAGGTCTTAAGCTTTACATTCTATTAAGGACAAGCTAGGAGTCCTTTTTTCTTTGTACGATGCTAAGCGCTGAAGCTCTTTCTACAACGCTGATGAATGCGTCACGTAGCTAATTGAATCGAAAAACGATGAATTTCTGAAAAAATTATTCCATTTCCACATTGAAACATTAACAAAGCCGAAGAAAAATTGCTCTTGAAATATGTAAGAATCATTGAGCCTTTCACTCTACCCTTAGACGGTGTTATTAAAAATGAAGAAACCCTGTCTTTAGGCTGCGTTCACAAACTTTTTTCAACCATTAATTATTAAAAAAAAAAATATTGCAAGAAAATTTGTTTTTAAAGATTATTTAATCGTACGTTGCGAATCTCTGGCAAAAATAACTGGTCTTTATTCGAGAATAGGAGAAATATTTAAGCACGTTCACATACGGCGTGTTTCAATCTCTTACCCGATCTTTAAAACTATTTGGGTGGATGAAAGTGAGAAGCATCAACTATAATTTTGTTGAAATCATCAGCTCGTCATCAAAACACTGCCAATGTGACCCTGTCGGGTAAATGATTTGCTTACTCATAATTTATTATAACATTATTTACATTTTTTAAATAAAATGATTATTTTAAGGTACAATGGTGGCTGTGGTATTTCATCAACTAAAAAACTCAGATTTCTTTATGGAAAAAAAGTGGATAGCTACCTCAACGACAGAAGTACGGAATTAAGTTCATTAGTTCATAAGTTCCCTGCTCAAAAGAAAATCTACATGTACACTTACATTTTGTTAATTGTTTTTTATTTTGTACAAATTAAAAATTTTTTCTTGTTTGCGTTACCATCGCCAGCCACCAGCAAACGTGTCTTCAGTATTGCCGGCTTGATTTTTACTGCAAAAAGAACTAGGTTATCGAATCTCAACTATGAAATACTAGTTTTAAAAATTAAATGGTGAATGCTGCCTGGTCGGATCGATAATCCTATCAAAGCCTCCAAAACATAATTCACTGTATTTCACTGTGTTTTGTTTAAATATTCCAAAAGTATGAAATAAAGTAATGAAAATGTAATTTTCAAAATGTTGTGGTCGAAATTTCATTATGAGTGATCGATTGATAAAGTTTTAGTTTTTTGGGTGAGCGATGAACGAGAGATTGATCACTTTTGGGTAATGATCAATGCACGAGTGATTCACGAAATGACTTTTTGGTAATCAAACGGCATATGTGATAAACTGTCTCATGGCGTAGGGATTAGAATCTTACATTAGCATTCATTAGGTCTGAGCTTCGAGATTTAACAAAAACAAAATGTTTTAGAAATTTTAAATGAAGAAAACCAAAAGAGCAGACTACTATATGTTCTATCTGACCACAATAACAAATAGACAGGTAGAGCTTTGCCAAGGCAATTCGAGCACCAGTTGAAGTAAGACCTACATAGCTTTATATCGCCGTGTTAAATACTAGAATCCCAACCAGACACGTGCCACCCTACCGCAAATGGGTTATAACTAACAACATCATGGCAACATAAGAAATGAAGTATGAGGTTGCCACAACCAACACACGAAAAATGAGTACGCCCCATGAATGCCCTAATTATAGCGTATTTTAGAATAAAATCTTGCTAACCTTCACCAGTCTATCCATACCGCTCAAGGTGGTAATTACCCGTGAGCTCTTCCACATTAAGAAATATATAACTAGACTCCATATTTTGATACAAATGCTGGAAAATAGAAAATTACGAAGTCAGCTTTCAAAGTGAATCAAAGTTCAGATTGTGTGCAGCACACCATGATTCAACGAGTAAACGTCAAGACTCACCTGTGGTAGATAGCACAAAGAACATACTTCGGGTACAATGTGCTGCCCTAGATACGCTGATATTAAGCAATGCAATTCGTTTATTAACATATCTTCTATCCGGAAGCCATAAAATTGTTAGAGTATATATCGCCCGACTGTTCCTCTGCCATCCTATCTCAACCTTAAACAGCCAATCGAAGATGTCAAACTTAGAAATAGAAACTGGTATGTTTAAGAAGAGGCTATCCCAACTTTAAACCAATTAGAACCCAAAAACAGTTGGGAGAATGAATACGTTGATATTTTATGTCCCACAGAAGTACTTGCATGTTTGTAAGCGGCCAATTTTTAATAGGCCCCTACAGCATGTTTCCAAACTTGTACATTCCTTATTACCTGCCTTTAACCATGATGGCTACTTCTAGAAAACAGTTTTGTTGTCCCATGTGAAAAATTAGATTTTTGGGAACGCCGCAAAAATCAGCTTTCTAGATAAGCTTCTCTCGAGCGTTTCCAAACTTCTGGTAGGTACTTTACAACTTAGAAAACAAAGTTACATTGAAAGTAAAATATTTATCTGCACAGATAAATTGACAAAAATTGATTAATTAACAACAAAGAAATATTTATCTACAAGACTGGAATTAAAAAATTTAATACTTACTTAGAAATATCATTTTCATCTATTTGGAACACTAATTCTTTCAGTTAAAAAAACGTGCCTTTGCATTGTGTAGATAATTAATTTTTGTTTTCCATGTGAAAAAGTTTTTGTTCTAGATTACTAAAGCTAAATAAATACAAATATAAAAATGCAAATATTAAATTTTACCTTCATATAGTTTACTTCTACTAACATCGTATTTTATAATCTAATATTTACGTCATATTTACATTACGTTTCAAAACTTGCGTGACACACAACAAGGATGGATTCCTTTGTTCATGTTGCCAAATGACTGTCTTACAAATTAAGGTACAGGTGATGCTGTAAGTAAATGTTGCGATACATTTTTTATGGAAATTTTAGTTCCAGTACGGCTGCATCCCCGAATTGAAATGTCCACCATTACCGCTGTTACAATAAGGGTGTGGAGTTTGTGGAATTGTGCAGATAAAAAATATATATAAAGCAGTTGTTGCAAAGTTTTCACAAGTGTGAATAACTTTTGGGTTTATCAGTAGCTTGACGACCGATGGTGTTGTCAAGTAACGCAATAGTGTATTGCAAACTTTCGGATAACAAAACAACTATATTGTGAGAAATTTTTCTCACACAAGAAATTCAAATTTCTTTCGATGTTATATTTCCGTTAAACGTTTAACATAAATCAAACAAGTTCACACTGCATTAGCCAGCTTCAAGATCTACAATGCCATAAATACAACAAGTTAAACAGAAAACGAGAGAACCAGCACCGAAGCTGACTCGAAGAAGGTGCAAAAAAGCGCGCCCTAAGGGTGCGTTTTCGACTAGGCTGACTAGACTGACAAGACAGCTTGGCATTGACTGACGAAGAAAACAAGACACGTTAGCTGACTTGAAACGCCCGAAAGATGCAAATAAGACGATCACAATGAATCTTCTGCTGCTGCTGAGAAAAAAAGGTGTTAAACCAGGTTATAAAAAATTACTTCAGTATTTACAATTAATGAAAAAACGTTGATTTTACCAGACTAAGACGTTTGCTAATTTGAAATTTATGATCCAAAAACAGATTCTGCAACTGAAAGACAAATGGTATTATATCCAAGTAACACAAAAATCTGTTAAATTTGTTCAATTACTGCAAGAATTTTTGGACTTACTAGGCTGAGACGTTTGGTGATGTGAAAGATTAAAATAAGGCGATGAAGATTGGGTAATAGCAAACCAACAAAAAGTTTTTTGTCATCTTCAATTTACTCAAAATATACTAACCACAGTCGGCAGTGAAGACTCCGTCCATTGGCTCATTAAGCATTAAAACGGGATTTTTTACCAATTCCAATACTTAATAATCCCGATCTGATTGAAATTTCTGGCAAATTCTTCAACATTGTATGGATTTTGATTAAGAAGGTTTTTGAAGCTTCAGCTCTGCTATCGGATCCCGTTATCTCAGTACACATGCAGTTGAGCCATTCTTGGAACAACGAACAATGATTGTTTCATTTAAAATAACCATCACGTCATCAAAGACATTCCCGGTAGACAGCTTGAGTACGGAAGCATTGATACAATCGACTCTCATGACCCTACAGGTATTGATAACTAACCAACCAAAATCCTCAATGCGCTTTGACGATTCTGGAATACCCACTCATTTACTCTACATCTACAAGTTGTAAGTGGGAGCCATCATCATTTATATTAATTCGCGTCAGGGTCTTTGCAATGGTACCATCTCATCATCAGGGACCTCAGGGAAAATCTTATTGTGTGGTAGATGTATCGCGGCTGCATTTCTGAACATGCAAAGCGAATACAACGGGACAATAAATTCTACCTTGCATCTCTCACTGCTATCTTCCCTAATAAGTGTCGGTTTTCATTGTCCTGTTTTTTTTTTCTATGATAATGTAAAACTGTATTTTTATCTTGTTTCAGACCTCTTTAAATGCCCCGTGACCGTCAACCCCTCAACCTTAAATACCAGATCACGCAGTTGATGATGCCGGTGTGTCGCGTGAGTTCCAAGACGATGAAGATGATGGCGCACAAGGAAACGTTGACGAGGAAAAACAAAGAAGGGAAACCAATAGCGCTCCTCCGTCTCCTTCATCTCCTCCACCAAAGAAAATTCAAATTTTTAATTTGAGGATAATTCACAATTTTTAGAAGACCAAACTGGATTGGATTATGAACCAATCCTTATTTTGGAGTGCGACATGATTCATCACGATAGATCCAATTAGGAAAACAACGAACTCCTCCTATGTTGAATGTTCACGATCACCAATAGCAAAACTGCCAAACTTTTGGTCGTGTTGGTATTTTCTTCCTGGATCTGTCTTTGGTTATGACAAGCTAAAGTTGCTTTTTTTAACGTTAAACATCTAAAAAAGATTTATATACATTTCGTATAGATTATTGTTTAATTGTTTCACTAAATGGTAAAATTTTCTGAGAAGCTGATTTTTGCTTTTCCGATTTCTCGACAACTACAGGAGAAAAATAAGAAGTATTTCCCGCAAATGTTGTTTACAAAGAAGTCCTTTATTGTCCACACATGATCACACTGTCACCCCACTATACTTTTGTTCCAATTTCTCCATAGTCAAACCCCATAATATCAATACAACAATAGCATGTTTGTAATACTATCAGAGATCACGGTAGTATACTGGTGATCAACCTCTCGTGCCTATTGAGAGAGAACATTAAAGAGAGTCGGAAGAACAGAAAGGAGAGGTAGTCACAAAGTTGCTGAAAATATATGAGTTGAAGAACGAAGAGGATTTAAAATTGAAGAAATTTGGGCAAGAGCGTAGGCTACCGGTACACCAGGCGGAGCAAGCGTACAGCGTACCTGGTAAAGAACAGATTTGAAGTCCGCAAAGAAGCGTTTGAGTAAATTATATTTCATCCTCTAACTATTTCCTCAATTGACTTATGTGTTCTAGTTTACAACAAATTTGGTCACTTGCCAAACAATCAATATTGTTGGCAATTCTGTTCAACCCTAACACTGTGGAACTGCTATGTTAAGTGTGTGTGCTACAAGTTAGATTTTGCTTGTGTTTCATGTGTTAGCATTTATTAAGTGGTGTGTGTGTTAAGTTAGACCCACTAAGGTCACCATTGGTGTAGTTTTATTTAGATCAAGTGTAGAAACAATGATGAGGTTCACCAATTTTGCCTGCACCAGTGCCGTTGACCAGAAATTCAGTGATATTTATTAGTGTTGCAAACGACGAAACAGCCTATACAGTCTTACTCCTACTGACCCCATTTTAACCTAAAAGTTGTTTATTATGGAAAACTGGCCACCTGGCGGAGTGTTTAATAGTAACTGAGTACGCTATAAGGGTGTTTGCAACACAGTCTCAGGGACTCAAGTCCAACCTCGGACCTTTTCAAGCATTTTGAGTAGGTTCAAGGTTGGACTCGAGTCTTCGCAACGTTTATCGTCGGATAACCGCTAGGGGGGACATTAGAAAAGCCGTCAAGCCATTATCGTGATATAATTGTTTTTAAACGATTAATCTAAATTTCAGGGATGTAATTAATCAATGTTAATGATATATTTTGTGAGTAGAATTTTAAGGGCTTCAAGCTTGTGATTTTACATTAGCTTTCCCTTTCATATAAAATTTCAGAAAAGTCGTTTGGTACTACCGTTTAGTACCACTCGATTTGTTATTTTTTGTCAGTGGTTTCTAAAAATATTGAAATTCAAAATTTTGTGGTTTTTTGTTTGCTAATCTGGGCAATTGGTTCAATAGTAAAAGGACTGAGATGGAGGAAAACGAGGAATCGCGATCTCGAAAATTAGTGAAAAATTTGTAGCAAGTTAAGAAAAGCGAACATTTCCGGAAAAATAAGGAAATACGAGAATCTAAACGAAAGGAAGCTGGATATCCAAGCAAACGACAGATTTGACGATTTTGTAAAATTGGACGGTGTTCGGTTAAAATCGACATTAAATATGAAGAAAGGTAGTGGATAACAAACAGAAGCTGACAGCTCTAATTTTGGTCCACCTGTCACAGTTCCCGATTTATCCCAAGGTATACATAAAGCAAGTCAATCTCAGAGTGTATGCAAATGTGTTGTCTCTTTACAGAAAATATCGATGACTTAGCAGGTTGTGAACTTCCCAAAGATACAGCAAGTGAATCAAGAGCCTCTTATCAAACATCTCAGACTGCGTGGAAAATTCGCATGGAAGGTCAAGATCTGAAGTGGAAGGAGAAAAGAGATTTCATACACGTAGAGAGCATGAAGAGCTTTAGCATAAACAAGGCTTCTATTTGTGCACAGTGCCAAAACCAGGCATCTGTTAGGTGTCAAACTTGACGATACCACCTTTGTCCTACATCCCGTACGAAAATGGTGGGTAGTCAATAGCTAGAAGCTAGCTAGTTAAGTTGGACCTACTAGCTAAAAATATTTAGGCTGAAAGGTAGGTTCTTTTGTCCATATTCAACCTAGAAATATTCACCTAAAACGGCCAATTATTACTAGCTATTTACTAGCTAGCAACTAGCTGAAATTTTCTTACTGTTTTTCACATAGCAAGTGAAAATTTGTTAAAATTTAGTTAAGGAATATTTGACGAAAAATAAACTTTACGCGCGAATTCCCTTTGTTCGTTGGGTCACCCATCCATTTACTGTTTGTAACTTTTTTGCTGCACTTACTTACTGGTGATCGCTGGTTATACTGGACTGGCATCTTCTGATATATCAATGTGTTATAAATATTTGATTGTATTAATGTTGCGTTGATAATTCTTCTCATAGACTGATATTTATAAAAAATTATGAGAAACTTATAATAACAAAGGCAATTTTTTATGAAAATTTTTTTCAAATTCTTACAAATCTAGAAATTAAATTGAAATATTCTAAATTCATAATTCAAGCTTATTTTTTAGTACTTTTCGTAATAATTTCAAAATTATATTTAGAAAATAAAATAGAAAAAGCAAAAGTAATTTTTTTGGGTTTTTAACTATTTCATTGAAAATCTACATCTAATCTCTAATTATAATTTATCCTTTCTGTAGAATATTTGTCATTTAGTAATTATGATAGAAAAATTAGAAAAATATTAGATTATTATTTAAGATCAAACATTATTAACACACCCCGCCGTGTTAAAAATTACTTGCTAAATAAAATCTTGCGAGAATCAGAAAACTATATATAGTTGAAAGCTAGAAAATAGTTGAAAATCTTAGACTTAGAGTAAAAATTAAAAGAAAGAAGCCAACTTACTAAATATTTCTAACAAAACAGCTATTAAACAGCTGGTTATCGCAAGCTCGTAACTCGTAACTAGTTATAAGCTATTTCTTAACTCAAAATTTCGCAGTTAAAAATTTAACTAATTTTTAGCCGGTTTTTAACTAGATTTCCTTACTTGAACTTTTCTAGCTGAGCAATAGTTGGAATTTAGCTGGTTACAAATCCGACTAGCTAAAACTTTCGTACGGGATGTGACATAACTCTTCATTCCAAGCAAGTAACTCATCAGCGTAAATGTGAAGTCAATAACTACCTTCATTCGCTTCAGTGCACTGAATTCCTGACTAATGGGAGAAACTTAATAACTCTGAGTATTATGTTTTTTCATGTAAACCTAATATTATTCTATTGTGCTAATCCCGTCTTTTGTTTCATTTTCAGAAATACCTTTGCCAATGTTTATTCCCGACCAATGTGACAATAGGAATCGGGTGCATTTTAGCAGTTGCCGGCTTTAATTAACCATCTTGGTAATGAAAAGATTTGTGAAAAATTATAATATAGGTCTACTAACATAAATTTGTTCTAGGCCGTTTTGATTGCTTTTGTACAGTTTTTCAATGTTCAAGATGCAATGTGTCTCGAAGTCCAACAGTATCTGAATATGTTGTATCAGGCTACTGGCCAGGATCTGTTACTAACCAAAACTATTTTTTTTGAAGAACAGTGGCTTCTCCTGTATTACCACATTCGCCACAAGACAAGTGGAACGTCTCAGCAAAAAATTGTGGAGGCTATCGAAGAGATGTCCAGAAATGATAATAGGGTTCGTGTTGCTGTAATCTTATTTGTTTTTATTTTCTTAATTTTTATTTCTAACTGGATGAATACGATTAGCCGGGTTCTGTTTGACAGAGCCTGCAAAGAATTCGAATGCAATCGCCACAGAGTCAACACAAAATTACTTCTTCGATTCTCTGCTGGGTGTAAAGCTTGTGGCACGTCTACTCTTGGTCATCATGCCGACGCCATTATGAAGCTCTACAGATTTTCGTCTACCATGGAGTAAGGGGAAATTTCTACTAAATTGGTTTAACCGTCCAAGTAATATGCCCTTAATCTTAGCCGAGCAGGTGAATCGTATTACGGAGACGAGATCATGGTGTGTGATGAAGAAATAATTCAAAACATAAATTACATTGAAACAAGAATCCCGAAAGTAAGTCTTAATACAAATCCAATATCTTTCTGTGTAACGTTAAAGAAATTTCTTTCAGGCTAAGGGACATGATGTCTGCGGTGAATCAACATTTAAAGCTGGGCGGACCGATGCATCAGCCAACAAAAAATTAGACATAACAGGATTGGAAATGATGAGCTGCACTCACGGCCATGTAGTGCGTTGTGCCAACCTTTTCAAAGGGGAACCCTACAAGCATACGCACGATCAACACCTTGAATCTCTAAGACTGGGGGCTAAATTTTTTTGGAATGACGTGATTTGTAAATACTGGCCGTTCGCTTTAAACGTGGCAAAAAAGTTTCCGGAAAGGCCTGAGTTTACTGATGCGGTCTAAAATCAACACTGGTTCTTGTCACGTTTTCACGGGAGGGCCCACTGCTGGGATTGCCGTGTAAGGATGAAAATTCAATGATTTTTTGGTATTTCTGTCTTATTTAAATTTCGCTGTTAGGTCTTGCATTTCGGACACTGGCTACCCGGAGCAGCTGATTTCCTCGGTGAGGAACAGTAGCAAGTTTTTGATACTCAGGGTCCAAGAGAAAACACATCAAAGCACATGAGTCGTGCACGTATACCTTTAGATTCTTAGTGAAGATTTTGTTCAGCTTTAATTTTGAAATCCCTTATTATAATAGAAAGAAGGGACGATGTGTCAGCATCTTTGTTCTACCATAACGAAGAAAAAGATTAAAAACTCCCGGAATACCGTGTGAAGTGTTACCATACGGTACTTTAATTTAAATGAAAGTAATGTCCGTGGTCCGGCCTGAATGATTGATGAACTTTTTCCTCATTTAGGCCGTGTGTCGAGCCCCGGAATACAGAAAAACTGAAAGTCATGATGGCGAAAAGAAAACTTACGCTTAAAGATTTACCTTCTGTTCTCTTATCGTTAAAAGACCAAGCCCGTCAAGTACGAAGTGAGTTAACTGTTAAGTTGTCTTTGAAAAAAAAAATTTTTAATCCTTTCCCAATTTGTAATAGACAAACGATCATCTTCTTCATGGGAGTTAGGAAAGCTACAGATTGAATTAGAGGGCGAAGCACACATGCTTCAAATAATGAAGAAAAAAATGAAAAGTGTCTCGGTAACTAATTTTTTTAACAATCAAACTCTTTTAATGATTTTGTGTTTAAATTTGTATAGACAGTAGCAAAGCTCGCACTCGCAACCGAGCCAAGATGAGCAAAAAAAAGTCAAGAATTAAAAAACTAGTAACACTCCTAGTATCCAATTATAAAGTTAACGTATCCAACAAAGATGTGGAATCAGGGATCTTTCTTTGGCATAATGGGAAATCAGGTCTAGAAACATATATGTTTCGCGTGTCAACAACAAACCAGTTTTTAACTATTTACATGACAGGCTCTGTAGCTGAAGACTACGACCTGATTGATACCTGGATGCTTATGCAGAGGTATGAAGAAGCCATTGAGCTTAACAAGAAGGAAATGACCATGTTTTTATTGAGCTGCAATACTACTGCCAATGCACTGTGTGACGAGATAAAGAGGAGAGAAAGTGAAAGACAAGAAACAAACTTGCCATCATGTCCATTATAAAGAAGTCAAGATGTTGCACAGGCCACAGAGGTTCATCGACTTCAACAGCACGAGAACTATTCCTACAAGTTCAAGAAGGGTTTACATTTGACGGTGAAGAACATTTTGAAAAGGCTGAACAGGGTGAAGTTGAGGACTACTTTGATCCAGGTCATCCAGCAGCTATCGAGGAAGATTTAACTACAGATAATGAAGATAGTGAAGAAGATGATGGAGGTAGTGATGAATATGATGGAGGTGCTGGAGAAGATGATGATTGCTGTGATTGGCTCAACGGTGAGGACTGCAACTCAACAAGTGGCTAATCACACACAACATATCAATGAAACTTTTTGACAGAGAATAGTTCTGTAACTGATTTTCAAAAAAACTGATTGGGCCGTGAAAAAATAATCAACTATGTTTATGAATTAATTAATTTCCACTGTGAACACAATTTAAAAACAACACTTACTCCAATCACACTTCAACGGGAAGGCGAAGTTGTTTTATAAACAAAACAGTGTTGCAAGTTCGGACAAATGAGGACGGATGGAGCAGATCGTTAGTAATTCACTGTCCCGTTTCAAAATGTAATGTTAATTAGCGACGAAACTATAACACTGAATAAATAAAAATTTACGGCAATCGTTAGCTCTCGATGAAAGCTATCAATTGCTGTAAAATTCAAATGAAAATTCCTAAAAGGAAAAAATTCGGGAGCAAAAGTTTTTGGTTTGCTTTCTTGATTGGGTCGACTACGCATCCAGATCGCAAAATCTGAGATCTGAGATTTGCGACTTTTTTCATATTTTTTTTTATATTTTAATTATACGGAAATGGATAGCTGTCACCAAGAGCTAGCGATTGCCGTAAAATTTGAGTAATTCAGAGCTATAGTTCGGTCGCAAATTAATATAACATTCTGAAGTGTATAGCAGTAGCTAGCGTCTACCCAATACGGCAATACGCTATTATATTTCATTTGTGTGGAGTGATGGTGATTTCAATTTCTTAGAAATACATTGCTTTCACCATGAGCTGTATGGACTGACATACAATTTCTTAAATTTAGAGTTAAGTCATAATTTGTTTTCCAATTTATTGCCGAAGACAACAAATTACTCCGCAGCTAGGCAACATTGTTTGTTATTTTCAGAAGACATCGTTTTTCGATTTTTCTTGTTTTCATTTTGAACTTAATTCCATAACATTTTCCGAAGTAAGTTTACTCACAAGAAATCAGACGTTTCAATTTATAAGCAATAAAAAAAATCAATCCAACAATCCCACATAGCACACTTCATCCGTCGGATGTCCGAATGAGAGCCGCATATCCGATTGACAGCCATGTCCCGTACGAGATGTTAAATGGATGTCCAATGGCTATACGTATTGGTTGTCCCTGGGATGAGCAAAAACAACATCCTATTGACATCCATAATACATCCAAATATAGATATTTAATCACGTAAAGTAATTTTCTTTGAAGACGTTGAATTTTTACTTGTTTTTACAAAAAATATCAGCCACAAAGGCGCGATTTTAAAAATTCCTTTAGGTAGAAAAATTGTTTCGAAATTTTGTTTGCGTTCAGACATGATACGGATAAGAAGAAAACAAAAATGAATGAAAAAAAAGAAAGAAAAAAAAAGAAAAAAAAAGAAATAAATACAAAATAAAGAAGGAAATATAAAAGAAATGTTAGAGGAAGAGTTAGAGACAGGAAATTAATATTTATTTCTACGTAGTGGAACTTGGATGTCCGTTCTACGTCCGTGGGCGCCGATTTAGGTAGGTCTTCTAACGTTATTCCGACCTCCGAACGCTCTCCTGTGCGGATATGCGGCGGTCCCTCGGACATCCAACGGATGTTTTGTATGTCCCAGTACGACATCTGGCGAACATCCGTGGGACTGCCGTGTGTTATGTAATATTACACTCACAAATCAATAATGGAGAAAGTTGAGATGGCATTAAAAGGGGGCTGTGAAAGCCAACACAACACAAGAATGAGATTAGTGCCCAGTAAATTTGTAGATGGATATATGGTTCAATTGTCACCTGACATGTTTCAGGGAGCAGGTGATTCAAAGAAAATCAATTTATAAGTATAGTTATTTTAATCTCATGTTGCCTAATCTTATGTTCACAAAAGACGAGGACAATGTTGAACATCAATCTGAAGTCGATCCACCTTCTCACAGCTGCAAGAAAGGCCAACAAGAAAGTGATTCATCGTCATCCCAGAACCAAGATGTTAATCATCAGGTAAATTTTGTAAACCAAATAAACAAGCATTGATGAGTGAAAAGTGTTTCTATATCATTAAATATTGAGTCACTGACCAAACGAAATGACGAATTAGAGATTGAAAATGGTTTATTGTACACACAATCCAAGAATTGAACAAAGAGATTAATGATTCAAAACAAGAATTGAGGCAAACCAATGCTACTAGTAAAAGTAGCCAGGGGAAAAGAAAAAGGACGAGTAACGAGCTGCAAGTCATGGTAATAATAAATCAACTTCTATCGTAACAATCATTTATCATTATTTTTACCAATTTTACTCGATTTATATTTCAGGTTCCTTTATTAGCGGGTTCACATATAAAAATCGAAAGATCAGAAATAGATAAAGTGTTGGTCGTTGGAAGGGAAACGAAAGATAATTTTGATTTAATGATCAACAAACTCTTGGAATCCATTTACTCTAAGACGCTTTGGGGAAGTCGGTCCTTGTCAGGTGGATGCAATAAAAAATAAAATAATGGTGCTTCAAACACAGAGCTAACAAACCTGGTCTCCCAGAAAATGACCTCAACGACATTGTTAGTAAGCAAGGATTTTATTCCAAAATAGTGTAAACCATGTTTTCATTTTATAATAATTGTTGACAGGGTTTGTCAGAGACACATGGAAAAACACTCTACGTCTACGGAGACGTCCTACCGGAGAAAAAATGTCCCATTAGAGTAGCAATCAGAAATAAATTGAATACCGAGTGTCGTGCATTAAAAAATACAAGTAGACTGTCTGTAGTCTGTACTCACTCCCAAGAGAGCTTTAAATGCAATCCGATTATAATTCCCACAACAAAATAATGGTCACAAGTGAAAAATCATAAAGTGCGAACTGTGAAGCATTCTTAATTTTGTATTCAATATTCCCACCTGCATATGCCAGTGCACAATCACTTCATAAACCCTGGCCGTACATTCATCAGATAATATTGCAGGACAATTACTCTGAGTCATTTTTTATAATTTAAAAGACAAGGAACATATTAGCACAGTAAAATTGCAAACCCCGAATATTTGATACTTAAGGTAAATTTTCTTGCCAATCAATAGGAACCTCTTCTCTTTGTAATTCACTTACTTCCGTCACAATAGGGGAGAGTTGGGGTGATGGATATGGCTGCAACTAAATAGAGAATTTCTTATAAATTTCAGCTAAGATGAGATTGATTTATAGCAGAGCGATTGGGGTTTCTGTTGAAATAAGTCAGTAACCCAATGAATTCAGTTTAGAAATAAGATACTTACATTACCACTTATGGGATTGAGGTAAAAATAACTTCCTTTCCATTTCCCAACTTTGGTTATGAGAAACGGTTTAGGTCGTTTAGCTCCACATCCGAGTCCTGAGACTGCACCTCCACGTCCTGAGACTGCACTTCCGCGTCCTGAGACTGCACTTCCACGTCCTGAGACTGCACCTCCACGTCCTGAGACTGCACTTCCACGTCCTGAGACTGCACCCCTAAGCGAAGGCGTGGAATTGAATTGTGGAGAAATGGATGCTGGATTTTCACAAATTCATAAAGGATTTGTAATATTCGTAGAAAAACTTGTTGGAATCGTAGTAATCGGAGGTGTAGGGGGAATAGCCTCAGGATCCGAATTTTCTTCATTATGACTTTCCGTTTTCATGTAATCTAAATATAGAAAAAGAATCTGTACAATCTTAACATATTCTAACAGAAAACAAATCAATTTACGTGTAGGATTAGGATTATTTGTATCATGTGAGGTTTCTAATTCTCCTTCTAATCCTTCACATCTAGAGACAGAAACGGTTATTGGCATTGGAATAATTGGCTGAGGTGTAGGTAACGCAGTTCCAGAAGCATTTTCAATAACAGAACCTGATTGAGCTTCCGTGCCTGATTCTTCCTCATCTACAGACAAAAGAATAGAAAAAAAGTCTTTGAATGCATACACATTTTAAGGGAACAATAATTTAAAATACTTGTAGCTACTTGATGACCATCAAGTTACCTTTCTGAGGTGAGGTTGCCTTGCTGAAGATTAACTGCAGCTAGTCCCCGTTCTAGAACAGGAATTTTTGTGTAATACAAAATAAAAATGTAATCATAACACACTTACTTTGATATGAACGCATAATTTCATTCCATTTCTGCATGAAAGCTTTTCCTTTGGGAGACACCAACACAGTATTGGCCTGGGGACCAAAGCTGAGAAATGATTTTCTGCCTTCGTTAATGTTCTCTGAGAAAACAGCCAAAATTGACTGTACACCATCTCTTTTGGCAACCCTAAGCTGCTTCTCAATGGAAACAAGTCGTTTGTTTTTACTCCTCAGCCACCTTTCTTTTTCTATTTGATTGGCAAAGACACGAGTCCTACTTTGTTCTTCAACTGGATTCTGAACAAGTCTGGATCTTGGGTGGCTAGCCTATAGATAAAAAATGATGTCATTGAAGGGGGCAGCTTTATAAATAAAGTTTGATGATAAGGATATATAATAATTACTCGAAGCTTGTTGAGTCGAGCCTCTTGTTGTGGGTCGAACTGAAAAGACATTTGGGTCATGTACTAAGCAACGAAATGTCAAAAAAGAAAAGCTTACCCTATGTGTATGTACTATTTCTTTCCATTTCAATACCAGCAATAAAAAAACCACACAATTTTGATCACACGATTTTGAATTTCAATGTTTTGAGAAACCACCGACAAACAATAACAAATCGAGTGGTACTAAACGGTAGTACCAAACGACTTTTCTGAAATTTTATATGAAAGGGAAAGCTAATGTAAAATCACAAGCTTGAAGCCCTTGAAATTCTACCCACAAAATATATCATTAACATTGATTAATTACATCCCTGAAATTTCGATTAATCGTTATAAAACAATTATATCACGACAATGGCTTGACGGCTTTTCTAATGCCCCCCCCCTAGCGGTTATTCGACGATAAACGTTGCGAAGACTCGAGTCCAACCTTGGACCTACTCAAAATGCTTGAAAAGGTCCGAGGTTGGACTCGAGTCCCTGAGACTGTGTTGGCTGTTTGACAACTTTTTTAAACATTTGATTGGATCGCGCAACTAAGCAGTTGAAGTCACTTTTCGCCATATAGAAAATCCTCGGGCATTGCGCCTCGTTTTTCTTTGACTTGGTTGACACAAATTGGGATTAGACGAGCTTAATAAAATTTATGAAAAAACCATCGATTCGACGACGACATTGGATGACAAGTTTTATTCGGTATCCTTCTTGCAGACCTTTCTAGATGAAAGGATCTTCATAAAAGGTTTTGGAAGTGTAAATCACTTTCATTAAACACAAAACCATCTTTTCATGGTCTAATGGACTTACGGTTAAAATGGGCATTGTATTTGGCTTTAATGTATGAAATTTTAAGAGCTTCCACCAAATTTTCTTAATTAGTTCTTCTAAGTTAATTTTACATTCTTAAGTTATTTAAACTTCTTAATTAATGGAAGTCACGGACTAGATAAAAAGTTTAGACCAATGAAACGCAATCTAATTTCAATTATTTCCAATATTTTTAAATGTTCTTGTGGACTTGTGGATAGTATGTTGGTATACTCACTCATGATGATCACTCACTAATGATGTGACGTTAGATTCCAGGTTGTGCAATATCTTTTACTTTTTAAAACCTCAACTTTTTTTATAAAAACACTCAAAAATTTCGAAAATGAAAATGTCTAAATTTTGAATATTTCAAAACTTTTGCCATAATGTTAGAAAATGCGTTCTCAGTATCGCCTTAAGGTGAAAGAACACTTGAAGGAACGCGACATTATAGAGCACACCACTGGCGCAGTGGTTTATGATGGAGGAACCTGCAACACAACATTAGGGGGGTTAAAGCACCACCCTCAACGTAATTCCTTTCCCTAGCAATGGTGGTGGAGCTTCAACCCCCCAAAGCTGTGTTGCAGATTATTCTTGCCGTATGTTGGCAGGCCATATGTTTCTGCATTCGCTTCGGTGGTAGAAGTAAACAAAGACATCGCGCATACTATCTCGGTGATAATTAGAAAAGACATTTGAGA
Organism: Daphnia pulex; assembly: GCF_021134715.1. Taxonomy (NCBI): domain Eukaryota; kingdom Metazoa; phylum Arthropoda; class Branchiopoda; order Diplostraca; family Daphniidae; genus Daphnia; species Daphnia pulex. The sequence continues at coordinate 6,416,818 of NC_060027.1, forward strand.
AGCCGGCATAAGAGAAGGCAACTTCAACAGGAACCAGCTTTTTAGCAAAATTTTTTGTCGCAACAGTGTTTTTTTTTTGGCATTCTTTCTACAGCGTTTGTGGAATAATTTGGTTAATTTTTGTAGACATGTATGAAGAGAAAATATTTTCCGTTAGTTACTTGGGAACTGTCTGAAAATTTTGTACTCCAATATTTCGAATCACCCTTGATACAGTACATTAAGTACAAGGAATAAAGAAAAAACTATTATTATAAATTTGTGATTTTTTCATAAAAAACTTACGGTTGCCAGCTGCCGAAAGAAATCCGTTAACCATTGGTTAGTTGCATTCCTTTATTTCATTAGATCATTAGATTGGGGAGCACTAAATTCGAAAATTTTTCTAAGGAATATATCACCAGAAAATATGGTGAAATTAGGAATGGCCATTGGAGAGGTCGTTAATTGTCCAAAGCCGAATGATGTAAATAACTTTTGTTGGTTTAATCCCACCGATGTGTCGATCTTTTAAATTTAGCCTAACAGTTTAATTAACAAAGTTAATTTATTAGGCTACTTCAGACAGTATTTTTTTATCCCTTCCAATTAGACATATTTAAAGAGATCTATCATGTTCGGTTTTTTCAGCGAATCTATCATGGAAAGTCATGAGCTAATGATGAGATAATAAGGATCGATCCATGAAATCTGCGGATTCTTGAATTATGTGAATCTTATAATCCAATCCAGTTTGCCCCTTAAAAAACTTGCGAATTATCCCATACTTCAAAATTTAAATGTTATCATATGATAAAAAAGAAAATTTGATTTTCTTACAAAAAATTATCTGAGACACATTTCCACAATTTAAAACAAAAATCAGTTGGATTCGCCCTACCACTGGAAGAATTTAAACAACTAGGAAGCAATTAAAACAAGAACGAATCGAATGTAATGATGTCATAGACCAATGATTTTCCTTTCTTTTTATAGGTTCTCCACTTTTCTTGCATAGTGGACAAATCAATTGTAATATGTCAACAGTAACGAAGAACCCCAAGTGGTCATCCTACTGAAACCATGTCCCATGCCTTTCTTTGTTATACTCAATCACAGGAAGCACTCCACTGACCAGAATGGGCTTCTTCGTTGTTTTTTGGGTAAGTGTATTATTCACCCGGGTTTTCATGTCACTATAATAAATACATTTATTTAAAATTATGTCATCAATGCAAAACTGCGTTATTTTACAAAATTTGGTCATTTTACCTATACCATTTATTTTTTACTCTTATTCTTATAAATTCCCTTTATCCTAATTCATTTTCCTTGTCAGCACCGAACCTCTTCCTGGAAAAGAATTCGTTTTCATTTCTCCCAACAGGCGCCAGTCACAGGCCGCTTGTGGCCGGACTGCCAGGTTGAAGTGGCGGCCTAATCTCCTTCCGCCCGGATCGAAAATCCTAGATCTGGAATTATTCGCTAGGACGGAATTCTCATCGTGGTGGACCCAGGAGAATGTAACCGGGCTCTTCGTTTTTTAGATGAGCCTTCCGGTCAGCAACCAACTTTCCCAGTAGCAGATGCTAACGTCCAGAGCTAATAATAAATTTATTCTCGTCAATCCAGACTCCCTACCTTTCATCTATATATCGGAACCGCCACTTTTGTTGAGCAACACACGAAGCAATAATTTCACCATGATGGGCACTATTTGAACAGCTGCTTGTACCTGGCATTTAGAAATGGCTGAAGAATCAGTATTTAAAAAGACTATTCATTAAACTATTTACCATATTAAAAATGGTTGGTACAGCATCCTTTTTCATTTTCCTTGATGCAAATACATAAAGATTGTTCACAACAATTGACTGCATAATACAGATGACTTACTTATTTGTATATCAGTTTTTGACAATTCCCTGAGAATTCATTGATTTCTTTATTTTTTATAACTTGATTAACCCATTTTTTAAATACGTTTTCGTCTATAGGCCATGCATGGAATTCCCTGTATGTTTTGTTACTACATTTTCTTAGGAAGTATTTTTTCGCATTTTTCTTTTAAGAGGTATTACGTAAACAAAAATCTGGTTCAAGATATTCAATAAACCGTAAATATTTCATCCCTATGTATGGCCAATGCTATGGGTGAAAAGAAACAAAAAGTAGATGTGATGGAAAAAGATTGTTGAAAATAGTAATTGTAAATTCTCCGTTTTGTAAAATGGTAACGCATATGTACAGTATGTTGCAACAAAAGCTGACAGTTTTGTCAACGTTGTCAGATGACAAAAGTGTCAGGTTTTCTTGCAAGATACTGTACTAGTTATAACTGCCGCTCGACTCCACTGAAAACACAGGAGAGATTTCTGCTTTGTAGCTGTAACAAGAGTAGGCTATGAGGTGATGGCAAATACTTTACTAGAATCCTGCCCAATAGTACAAAAATACATTATTTTATGGGTGACCAATGGCGTAATTTCAGAATTCCCCAAAGAAAGAAAAAAAGTGAATTCACCTTCATCAACCAGAATGAGTTAATAGCTAAAAGTACGTACGTACATTCACATTCGCTTATATTTCCAATTTACGTAATAGAGAGAAGACTCCCCTTTATCTTCCAGAACTCCTGGCTGAACTGAAATTCGTGCGAGAATCGGAGCCGGGAGTCCGTATCTAAGCAACTTTCACTTTTATTTTTTAGGGGTTTCTTCTGGGAAATTAAAAATTCACACAAAATTCCGATCGTTGAGTTTTTGCTGCCGACTGAAAATAAAAAGAGCGTGCCTTACCTAATCTCTCATCAAGCAGCGTGGTGTCCAATATTTTGCAACCCTGATTGCTGGCCAAATGACGTTCCCAACACCGATCCATTTTACCAACTAAAATTTATACAAACTTCTACAAACTCCCTTCTCAAACTTTTCATGAGGATCTGTCTGCATTTTGTTCGCTCCGGAAACGAATTCAGTGATTCATGGAAGACTGATTCGTTCGTAATTCACTGAATGACCTGTATCTCTGTCAACACCACGTGTTCGCCTGCTTTGATCCAAGCTTCATAAACGGTAGAAAAATCCAATAAACAGCGTCTCTTCAATGCCAGCCAATTGAAAAGCAACACCATGAACCGTCAGAAAAGCGTTATAGACTTGCTGCTCTCAATATGTTATGAACTATGAAATGAACTGTGAACTATTTAGTACAGAAAGAAAATGCTTTTTGTATACATTTATGTAGCACACCTACTCTCTCCATTCAATACACTTGCGATTTATTCCTCTCTAATCCCAGGATTTTATATTTTTTCGTAAAAGTTCTCTGAAACCCTGACAGAGTTTAGCAACAATAAGAGACAAATTGGATAAATTTATTTTACTCATGCGGAAGCTAGTAACTGGGATCTAACCCATAAGTCTGAAAATTACGAACTTACGTGAATAATATGTGATAACTAGTCTTCGCTTGAGAGTTAATAAGTTTATTAAAAGCATTGAGAGCACACATCAGCAGAGGACGCCATAGGGATAATACAAGAGGGAGAATAGGAGAAGGATAAATTGGGAGAATAGAGAGAGAGAGTAGGGAGTTGGCTGGCCGCTGGCTGCTACTGGTATGGATAACTGAGAGAGCGATTGGAGGAAGCCGGAATGAGCGGAACGACTGGTAGCAGCTGACGACTGCTGACTGACTGTGTTACCAGCTTTTGGGCCCTGATAGCGAATACTATGATGATACTGATGCTGGCTGTGCTTCTAGATGTTGCCCTGCTATGGGCCAGCATTTCCTTTTTAGTTTGGAGACAACCCAAAATTACATGTAGATTAACTTAGGCAGAAAGGTATCCCGAAAGGTTTGACAGGAGAACAATTAGAATACACATGGGTGATAATACGATGAGTAATGGACCTGACTCGGCAGAAACACGTTTGTCTAGATAACCAATTATAGATATAGATAAACACTTGGTAAAAATTTACACTACATGATACACCAATTTGAAGAGATAGTTAAAATCCGTACAATTTGTTTCTCGTACAGCTGCAAACCAGAACAACCAATGGGAGATTGTTTTTTCTTCGGGTTTGCTTGTATTTCCAAGAGTTAGTGTTATTATTTTCATTGTAAATTAAAAAAAAAATTCTTGGATCTCAAATGGATGTGGTATCACTTTGAGTGGCAATCCAGAACATCCATTCATGCCCACGGCGTAGTAAAGCTCAAACACTACCCAGACCTGTTAACCAAAGTCTACATTGGCTTACTTATGGTACACAATCTGACTGATCCACAGTACACAGCTGACCTCAGCGAACAGGACGTCCTGGAAAGGCAAACTCTAATCGACGACGGCATCCTTTCAGAACATAAAGTTCTAAAGTATACCGATACTCTGCTGTCTGCTGTTAATACTCGGTCTGATTTGGCCAATCCGTTCAATGCTGAAGTACCAGTTTCCAATCCCTGTCCAACGAATGTCTCATCAATTCCGAACGACGGAGCAGCCATGGACGACTACTACGAAAGCTTGGCAAACTGCGTTCAACGATATGTCTGCGGACCAGCTGGTTACTGCAAGTCAAAGAATGGTGGCACCGAATGTCTATTCAACTTTCTTTTTGATATAGCCGATGAGTCAAGAATAGTTTTGAAAAGAAAAGAAGAAAGACCATAGACCCTGTTCGTGCCAAAATTTTTCTACAAAGAAACGAAGTTCTTGAATGTTCATAATCGTTCAATGTTGGAACATTGGTGTGTCAATGTCGATCTTCAGATCATTCTTGATCATTCCCACATAGCACAAGGTTGTCTTGAAGATATCCCGAGGACTTCCAATAAGCCCAAAGATATTCCAGACTAGAAAGGGGTGTCTTTAACTTGTCTGTCAAGACCTACCTAAGGACAAAGACTACTTTGTCTAAAAAAGGACGCCTTAAAGATATCCGACCAGGCCTACCTTAGGACAACTGAATTTGAAGACTAAAAAAGGTGAAATAAGGACGGCTTTAAGACGTCCAGAAGTCTTAGGAAAAGGAAATACAAATAAGTTTTTAGGTTGTCCACTGGAAGTCTAACTTGAGACAAGGACATAATACGAAAATAAGTTTTCCGTAATACGTCCATAATAAGACTATCTTCGGACAACTGTACAAGGGGAAAACAGGTAAAAGAAAGAAGACGCTTTTTTATGCCTTGAACAGACAACCAAAATGAGACAATTTTACCATTGATTTTTGCGACAAAAATTAAGGTTTCTTCTGGATTTCTTAAAGAGAAGACTTTAGAGTAACTAAACGGATGTGTTTTTAATGTCTGTAAGATGTCGTTTAGAAGATCTAAAACAGACACAATTAGAAAGAAGATTTTTATTTAATAGTAATCGAAAGTAACAGAATTCTGCTGCTGAATTTCAACAGGTACAAAACTATTCCATCCAACATCTGGTTTTCTAACGAGAAATTCAAATTCTATTATGGGTTTTCGGAAAAGCACATAAGTATTTCTTGAGGAGCTCATTGAAATGTGATTCACGTAAAATTTTATTTTCGTGCAATAAAACTAACAAACTAACAAACAACGTTTGTATATGAATATAATTTTGATCCATGAGTACTTGTTCCTATGGAAATGACAATAACAATGGAATTATAATTCAAAATTAGAAGAGTGTTTGTATAGCAATTTAAAATAACTGAATCCATATAGGTTTCATAGTTAATTGCTTCAAAAGTCACATTCTCCTTTTTGATACCTCCGTAATCTTCAGTATAAACAATAACAATGGTATCTATTTTATGCGCCTTTTCCCCATAAATGAAGACACCGACATAATTAAACAATAAATACTCAATTGAAATGTTCAGCCAGATATGGTTCTGAGAAAGTACTTTAAGCAAGTCGTCGTCTGCTATTATTTCAAATTAGTTTAAGCCAAATATTTCAGCGTGAATCTTTTTTGTTGGCTTCAAAAAGACAAAAAAAATATTATTTTTAGAAACTTCATGAGCGATAAACCTCATGAACATTAACATTTATTTTTGCCTTTTAAAAGGGAATACAACAAATGAATTTAATGAGATTGAGGTAGGCAATCTTACACATAATATAATTATGTCCCACGATTGGAAAACAGAAGGGGATGATACAGCATACTCACACATTTTACAGATGATTGACAAGGATATGTATATGCATCTCCTTGACTTTCATACTTTTTACCAACTACAACGCTCATATTTTTGAAACCTTTGACGAAATCTACAATGGCAACAACAGACATGTCTTTAAGAAACAAACAATTATCAGCCTCGTCATCTCATGTGTCCTATTCCTGGAAGTTTTACTGATCTAAATTGAATGCCGAATAAATGTTCAACGATAGGATTGCTACTATGACTGTCGATGAATTCAGTTTGCTCTGCCGAGTTATGGCGCACAAAGCTCTGATCTTGAACGGTCTCTTATAGTATCTTGATAAGCTGTTGAAGGGGTTTATCATTCTTTTTAAGGTTCCTTTTCATTTTACCACTGCAATTTTCAAAACGATAAGCACTGAAATTATCCAGTGGTCCAAATCGAAAGACGTCCGAAGGCAGATGAAACATAGCAAGAATGTTGTAAGACGTAAAAAAATGTGAATAAAGAGCCGTTGGTTGAGTAACGAAACAAGAAATGCATTAGCAAAATCATTTTCAGTTGCACACCATGGTTCATAAGATTTCAGCTTTACAGCTACACGGAGAAAAAGAAAATGATCATAAAATGCAGGGGGAGAAACTTCTGGAAAATGTAATGAAGAAAAGTTCTGAATTCGAAGGTCTTCCAACGAGGAAGTTCTCTGATCGTCTGAGATTTTCTTACAAATTTCGTTCTTGAAATTAATGCCGTTAGTTGCTCAGTTATGAAAGAATCAACGAAAGTAGCTGTCGTGTGGTGTAAAGTAACGTTTAGAATGTTTCTTTTCTTTCGACCTGTCCCAAGAATGAAAGCAAGTATTTTTTTCATGACTCCTAGATCAAGTAGGTGCACTATTGGATGTATTGGGATATCTTTCACTATATCTAAGTCATGGAGGATTTAAAGGATAGACCAACGATGGTGATGAGCAACACATGGCTTATTTCTAAAGGAAACATTTGTCCGCAATTAACCAAGAAATGGCCCAAAGCCTGTGCATCTGGCACAGCCATAACGTTCGGAGGAATGCCCTTTGATGCATAGAATCATTGCCATTGCTAGTGCATCGCAAATGATTGCTTTTTTTAACGGGAAAATATTTGCCTTGAAATAAAAGTCCTATTTCTTCAATTTCTTCTGCTTCCGAAATGAAGTCCAATAAGAAAGCATTTCAACTAGTTGGTTTCAAAAAAGCGTGGAACACGCCGATGGGAAAGGACGGAGAATTGTTTAGAAATGACAAATAGCCTACAATTGGCCAAAACTGACTTCCGGAACTGTTAACGAGGTGAAAACCATCGATTCCAACAGACAGCCGATTCCAGAAACAGGTTATTCGAGAAATTTCAGTAACACCAGCGTATCTAAAATTGCTTTCTTGATTCCGAAGTGGTAATATTTACCATGCTGAATAGTTTTCAATGTTACTGCTTTTCTCCGGGTCTTGACAAGAGTTCGAGTCGACAGAGGAAGATCAGCGAAGAATGGATTCAGAATTTTCAAACGTTCATCACATTTGGAGAATTCTATGTGTTTTCGTATTTGCGAGGTAGCTAGCTGTGTCCGAAGTTATGGTCCACCAGGTGACGGTGGTTCAGTTTCTGCAACACTAGATTCTTGAACTTTATAGATATTAGTCTTACTAAATTTTATGGAGTAGCTCTTCTATTCATACCTGACTTTGTAGTTGATACGGTTTAAAAATTTGTTTCGCTGTCTTGTGTTGAATCACAATAGTCATCAGAAGAAAAATGAATTGCATCAGCAGGTGCTATGTATAATATTCCTCATTTTTCCCAACATTCCTTTTATGAAGAACCCGTGGACAAAGTTTTCGAAAGTTTGAACCCTAGCAAAAAAGTTTGTCGCAAAATCATACCTAGTAGCGATTCAGAAGAGAATATCGTTAAAGAAGACGAAGATGTGGCTGAAGTTATAAGTAGTGGTACCTTAACGCAGCGAATCCAACCCAATAAAGTTTTTCAACCACTTTCTATCCCTTTAAAAAGAGGTAAGAAAATTTTTGCTTTTTACCAATGCTATTAGCTAATTTGTTGTGCTTTTTTGTAATAGTCGCAGTTCCTACCGAACTATCTGCCATTGAAAGCGAGCAGAATTCTAATAACAATAATGAAGATGACGAGGTTCTCTGAGGTTAAAAGAATTGCGTTGCCGTCTACTTTTAAAGAGATTTCAAACAGCAAATTTGCAAAACCATCAAATGGTATTAAATAAAGTAAAGTTTTTGAAATTTGTTTACTTTTTTAAAATTTTTGCAGTTTTGAGTGTTAGACGCACACCTTTCGAGAAACATGTCATCAAAATGTTAGCCAGAAAGAACGAATCGTTTAAAAGACATATTTCTATTTATGAAGTATTTTATTTTCTAGATCAAAATCGTTACTTGCGCGTGATGTCAAGAAACTAGCAGAAGTAAAAGCTGGCGTAAAAGATTTGCGACGGCTTTGCTTGAGTTTTCAAATCTGTATACCCACCGAAGCAAATCGACATCCCGTCTTTAACAAACACGTCGCCCTTCCCTTGTAATCCATAGAGGACTTCAAATATTTTGAAGATGAATTATTAAACGAGCACGTCAAATTAGGGTAGGTTAAGTTTAGGTAGGTTAATAATTTAATTGTGTCAATGTGTCGTAAAAGGATTGAAACAATTTTTTGTGAGTTTAAGAACGAGATGTTGATTTTTGAAAAACAAATTCATGATTTTTTGAAAAAAACTTGGAAGATACAAAAAGACGTATTTGGAAAGAAATTATGACCAACGAATTTATGAGGATTTACACGTAGACGGGAACACCAAAGCCTAACAGGGGAAAACATAAGGTTTTAACTGTAAGAGGATCACGATTATCATTGGCTGTAATCGTAGCTTTCAAACACGGGGACTTTGAGAAAACACCAATCCCGAAAATTGAAGAAGTAAGCAAGCTTTACATCCGAAAGGCTGTTGACAGATTGAAACAAGCGATTCCGGGAAGTCATTAGATTTATCTTCTTGAATCTGTATAGGCCGGATGGCCCCGTAATCTCTTTCTGATATTATCAGAACAGAAAATAAACGCTTTGACATGTATTTTTTTTTAATTTATTGTGTTCAAGTCCTCAAAATAAACCTCTTTAATTTAGTTGTCTAATGTCTTGAGGTAGTCTTTAATTAAACTTTACAACACCCTCGAATATTATTTTGGTTGTCTTTAGCCAAACATTTTGAGTTCATTTAACATTAATATAGACATCTTTAACAGTTCTTAATGACGTCTAAAAGACTGTTACGAGGCATTTGGAGGCGATTTCTTTGATAATCAGTTGTCCCAGAAACGCCTTTTATAGGTAAAAAGAAAAACTTTAAGAAGAACTAAAAAAGTCTAGTAAGATATCTGAAAGAACTTTGTCCGGGTCATTTAGGACACAAGTGAGGAGTCTTACAAATTACCCAAAGACTTCTTCAGGACATCCTCATTCCAGACAACCTTACATCTTCCGGTTCTCTTTAAGACTTCCCCGTGCTATGTGGGTCACGCTGCCATGAACCATATGGTCAAATATGCTAGCAAGCAACAGCGTACTAGCAACACTTGTAAGCAAGTGATCAAGACGATTATCAGCAAGGCTGATGTCACCGACAATGCTGGCTCCGCATTTCGCTCTTCCATCATTCGTTTCATTGGCCATTGTGATGTCGGGAAAGGTGAAGCGCCTCTTTGTTTTTGTTTTGGGGCATCAAAGAGAATTAACCTTCAAATTTGTCAACGTCTCTTTGGACCTGACTGTTAACGAAGTGCACAAAAATCCAACGACTGTTGTGTTGGAAACTCGACCTATTCTGTTTACCTATTCTTTGCCAAACGTCACGTCTACATCGAACAAAACACCTCCCCACTTGGAATCTGGCTCAACCCAATTTTATCGAGTTTTGTCGTCACTTTAATATCGTCAAAGGGAATCTTAGTGCATCAAAATTCTCCTACGTCAGCTACCTACTATCTGTTCTGCCATTTTTCACTCATAAAGTTTTTCCCATGGACGGAATGATCTACTCCTATGTTTTTGGATGGCAACCTTGTCGTCTGGAAATGGCAAGAGTTTCGATTGACTGCAGCTCAAGAAATGCGTCAATATTTCAACTTGGACGAGGAACTGCAAAGTCAATTAGATCAGGCAGCTGATGACCTCCAAGAACAAGACAACATTGACAACGACAACGTAAATAAACTTGAATGGCAGCAAGTGGTCGGTATGCGACCTGCTGACTAACATGAAGTTCGTCTTGATCTACCAATTATTGGCCGTTCTTTCTCTTGTCTGACTATAGTGTTCAGCTTCATTGCACTGCACGTGAATTGGCCTGTGGAAGTACTTAGTCGGCCAATCATCTAAACAACGGAAGAGATCTCGGCACTGATTCTACCAATTTACCCCTTGTTAATCCCTGTCAACTGAATCGGCTACAACAAATGTGGTTCTACATGGTTTTAGAGGCTCTGAAATCTCGCACGCAGTTCTTATTTATTGTCAATGGCACTGCTGGTATTGGCAAAACGTTCGTTATTGCAGAAATATCCAGTGTTGTCCCTAAGGAACATCTCGTCTGTTCGGCTTTCACTGAGAAAGCTGCCTATCTCATTCGCGGGTATACTTTGCACAATAGATTTCAAATTCCAGTAGAAAAAGGACCTACAAAGTTTGGCTCTCTGAATGGAATGAAGCTGGCACCCTTTAGGAGATATACCGTCATGTTCATGTTATCATAATTGACGAGTGTTCAATGTTGAGCCTGTCTAAGCTTAGAAAAATTGACGCTCGTCTTCGTGAAGCCAAATGCAGCAACAGTTTCTTTGGTGGGCTGGCCGTTGTATTGGTTGGAGATCCAGCTCAGCTTCCACCTGTAGTTAGTCCTTCTCTCTATTCGCAGCAATCGACAGCACCGTTTACTAACGAGGGTCGGGCTGCTTACTTGGCTTTCCAATTCGTCATCAAGTTGACAGAAGTTTGACGACTAGAAGTGTAAGACGGCGACATCGACCAGCAAACATTTCTGGAGACACTAAACTCTTTGAGAGAGGGAGACTGTTCCGTAGTCCAGTGGCAGTTCCTTCAAGCTAGGAATCCGGAAGCCATTGCCAACTTTGGAACCGCTGATTTTGCCGATGCTACCTACTTGTTTGCCACCATCGAAGCTGTCAATCGCAGGATCAACTTTAAACTACCAAAACTGCAAATGCCAATTACCCTACTACCCCAAATCCCAATTACCCTACCGGTCGACAAATGCGCCTTTAAGTGGCAAGTAAAAGTCATTTGATCAGTTTCGACGGCTTGAAGTTGAACTGTTCCTTGAGATTGGAGCCCAAGTGACGTTATTATCCAACATCAACATGGCTGAGGGTTTCACTAACGGTGCCAAAAATACCGTGGTTGACATCGTCTACTCAAAACAGCCCAATGTTGATCTGCCTGATTTCATCATTGTTAGATGATCTGGTTATACTGGTCCTCAATTCTTCTATTAATAACAGTAAGTGTTTTCAATCTCTTAGTAGAAATCTTAGGTAATCTAATTAGTTCATTTGACTTGGTTATGCATTTCGACTCACAACTGTATACCAATCCCGGCAATATCCATACGGTTCTATGAAACGAGAGCCGTCCGGATTCTCTTCTCTGGCCTATGCGATGACCATGGAAATCCCAAGAAGAAACTCTGGGAAAAACAGTTGGAGGCATCGGTCCCAAAGAAACCGCCGGCCTGACTTTCGTCGCTCTTTTAAGGGTAAGACACATTGGTTATTTGGCCGTCTTGCCCTTTTACTATCAAAGAACCTTCAAAATTTCGACTTTATTATTAACTAGGATGGTGAAAGAAAGACGTTTAAATATATTATATTATGTTGCAAGTTCAATGGTTTGAAAATCACCCAGAATAAATTGTTTCGCCTTTGCTACTGTTTTGCTGTCTCGCAAATTCGCTTTTCATGTGCGTTTATCACTACCTGAGTATTGTATTTATTGTTTATTTATGTAATGTTTTACAAATTCAATGGTTGGAAACCAACAAGAATAGACCAGTTTCGTATTGCTATTGTCTTGTTCTATCGTTAATTAATTTCCCACTTTTGAGACACTGTCACTCCATGTTTACTCATTTTGAGACTTGTTCCATTTTTAGAAACAAAACTGAAATATTAACACATGTCTCTCAAATGTAGAAAAAGTAGTCTATATGTGACACTTGGTAGAGACTTATACATTACTTTGGAAAAAATTGAAAAATTGACACTGGTTTCTTAGAATTAAAAATCATTACTCATACATACTATGTTGGTAGTTTGTAGAGTCCTTACCCTTGATTGTAATATATTTTGAAATTTGAAACTGGTCCCTGAAATTTCAGAAAACTTGCACATGTAGTGAAAATTTTGAGAAACAGATTCATAACATCAGATTCATAACAAGTAAAGAGAGATAACACACGACGGAAGTCAAGGTAACGGCAGGCGTATAGAGACGCAAGATACACACAAATTAAGACACGCATCTGTCATCTCCAACAAATGTAAACCTTTTTTATTTGAATTGACATTGAACGGAAAAATCAGTCCCAAGAGATGAAGATCGAAAGGGAAAAGGAGCGGAAGTAGAGATTATGGATGCAGGCTACTGTAAACGAATTTCAGGAACCTGGTAAGAATAATGAGAAGTTTGGGTGTCGGTGCTGGTCACCCATTCAAAATTCAGTGCAGAAATGAGCGAACTACAGCGTACTTTCGCTTTACGCAATTGCTAATGTATTTTAGATTATTGAAATGATTATGAAAACACATTTTATTTTCGAAAATAAAGTTAAGAAAATGGACTTAGGTAAATTACCGAGTTCCCGACTGTATGACTGGACTATATGGGAAACGCCGAGTAAGATGCCTGAATGACCTTTGCTCTGACTCTGACAATTTCAACTGGTGAAAACTCCCAGAATATCAACTGCATTTCGGCTCAAAGTCCGTTGACCTGACATCATGACCGGCAACCTTTAAATGACGAAAGCCACTTGAAACCACCGTTGCGTTTAAGATAGACAGAACTTCCTGTGTTGATATAGATTGCCTTATTGCGTCCATCTTCGAATTTGATGAATTTTCAATTTTCTTTACTTATTATTCTCAACGGTGGAAAGGCGCAGCCATTAGAGTCGATTGCAACCAATTGGCTCAGCAGGAGTGGCGAAGAGAAACTGAATTGTACACTGCCAGGTGTTAGTGAATTATGATGTTCAATTCTCGATTTTCAGTCATTTGTTTCAACTACCGTATCATTTGAAAGTTTTAAGATATTAATAAATGAACTACGTATAGGATTCTTTATAATTCCGTTTTCTAGCTATACCGTTTAACACTATTGTAACTTTCAGCTGTAGACAGAGCTCAAGAGAGGATGCTAGAACTTTGTTTTCAGTCAAATGTCCCCTTTCCACGCTATCATCGTCCAAAATTACCTAGCCTACTCTTGCAATGCTGGCATATGAAAGTTTCCCGTTGCTAGAAAACTCCAGCTGGAAATTTGAAAATTACAAAACATTATTAAATATGGATGTCTATTTTATTGCCTGTACACTGATGTCCCGTAGTTTGCAATACAATACATGTAGTTGATCAATGTCATAGAATACTCTAAAAAAAACTGCCACTATCTTTGCCGATGCAAGCAGCAGCGGAGTGGATGCAGCGAGAATACATCCATTGTGACTCGAGCCCACGGTGGTGGCCCGCACCCGTGCAGCATAGGTTACTTTGTCAAGCTAGATAATATTTTTTTTACTCCCAGCACTGTTGGATTGAAGCAGGTAATTAACAAAAATCCAAATAAAGTACACATGACCATTGAATTTTTTTAAATTCTGCAAACAAAACGAACGTCAACATCAACAATAATGCCAAGCAATAGAAATAACAACTACGTTGACAAGCGATTTTTTTGCGAAGCGAAGAGAGATACAACACGATAATTGTCCGACTCAAAAAATGTCACGAAATTTTTACACTGGCTGATTATGACCACGAATTCTAAATATATGTTTGCAATTTACGCATCAAAATTTTATTTGCTCTCTCGTAATAATAGATTCACTTGAAACTGTTATCTAGTGCTTAAACTGTGCTAAGAAACCCTACAATATTACTTTTCGACAAAAAAATCCAGAGCTACAAAAAAAAATGTTTTCCCCATCAGATTGCCAATTGGCTGGACTACATCCGTTCTCATATTTTCATACTTCTGGGTATGAAACCCAACAGTATCATTATTTCATCGAAAAAAAAATTGTCACTATTTTACTGAAATTAAGATTTAGGACAACCTAAAAATGTATATAACTGATTGAAGTCTAGGGCCATCTGGAAAGAGAAAATTTATTTATGGAACTTTCACGGAGTTTATTTGTTTATGTAAGGTTCCAGTGTTCCACTTTTTTTACTTTTACTTTTTTCACATACTACGCTTTAAACTTCAGTCCCACTACGCTCTGGTACTAGCTAGTGGTTCCAACTTCAAAATAAAGGAAGTAATTTACTATTTTCTTCACTAAAAAAAATATTTACTAGGATCTACAGTGATGCATCTACACCACGAAAGTGCAACGATTGCTATAAAACATTATACACACTGCCAAATAAATGTAACATTGCCATTTTTTATGTGACATATTAAGGCAGTTTTCCTGATTCTGGACTGTTGGGACTATGACAGATTTGTGTGTAATGAGATAGGCCAAAAGTCTTTCTCAATTGGGACAACTGTTAAAATCTTGGACAGCTTGTACAAATTTACGACACCCATTAGAGGCCATCTATGAGTAAGAATTCCAACTGAATAAAACATGTTTAATATGATTATTTAACTGCCATAAAAATAAAAGCATAACATGAATGAATTATTATAAGAACCATTAGATCTCGCACGATAAGTTCAAACGTTACATCCAAGGGATTTGCAGACACCTTCTGAGTCTGTTAGGAATATTCCATTCCAACAGACGACGACGAGATCAGGACGCCGCACAACAACACCGGCGCACCTACGCGACTATTGCCTTGGGGGCCCCCGATAGGTGGCCCCAAATTCAGTCGTTGTTACCCTACCCCCTATTGTTTATTTCCCCCCAATTTACTGTACAATATTCAGTGTGTAGAATATACGTGAGAGAAGAGGACACGGTTTACTGTGTCTAATTTATTCAACTTTGAAAACTGTAAGTAAACGGCCCGACACGCCGAACATTCCTTTTACATTTTCTACATGGTCCTTCGAAACCGTTTAAGTGAACTAACGTGTCCTCCCTCTCAATTCAACTCACTCAAACTCAAAATTGTGAAGCCGGTTGGGGCTACACAATTCTAGACCCCCCAAACGTTATTTTTGTTCTCTTTTTTTTGTGGTTGTTGTGTGGGTAAAAATTTGCCCAAATCAAACTTCTAAATTGTAAAAACAAAAAGACGGCCAAAGGGGGGGAACCTATGCCCAAAAAATTCCATTTTTTCTCGACTTTTTTGTGCCTTTCGTTGTCGGGCTAGCCTGAGGGGGCGGCCATTGAACACGCCGACCCAACCTCTGGCCCACAGATCGGCCTGGGCTAATCTATTGGGCACTCGTCTCTTCTCTGATTTATTCACGTGCTGTCCTCCCGTAACCGATTCTCAGTTGCTTATTGTCCCGAGTCAGAAATAACATTTTTTCTTTCTCTCTCAACATTTATAGAGGAGCCGAAAGGTCTCCAAAACATCCAGCAAAATAGGAAAACGATCGCAGAGGATCAAGAGGGCGCTGCTGCGCAAAGCGGGGCTGCTGCCAGCGTGGGTGGAACCGCCACCACGTCCACAACCAAGGGAGCCGATCCCGCTCGAGCAGCTACCACCAGGTGCCCTAGTGCCTCAGCTAGCACCGTTTTTGGAAATTGCTAGGAGGCACCTCAACGTGGAAGAACTTGCCGACGCTCTCCGCCCGAGATTTTGGGGCGACATACGCTACCGGCCAGAAGAGGAACCGGCCCCACAACCGGTTCCACCACCGGCTCAAGATTTACTGCCGGTCGTGATTGAAGAACCGGAAGCTGATCAGGAGCCGATCCAGGCACCTCCGCCCGAAATTCAACAACGCCAAGTACGATATCGCGAGCAGCACGTTGGAAGGGGTCTACTTCGCCGAGTAGTCTTCCTTCCAGTGAGACAGGAGGAAGCAGCCGCTGCTGCAGCCCCAAACCAGCAGTCGGAAAGCGAGTCGGAGGAAGAAGCAGCCGCTGCTGCAGCCCCAAACCAGCAGTCGGAAAGCGAGTCGGAGGAGGAAGCAGCCGCTGCTGCAGCCCCAAACCAGCAACAAGGAAGTGAGTCGGAGGAAGACGAGATCCAGCTGTGCCACGAAAGCTCGTCAACGGACGACAGCTCGTCAGAAGAGTCAACGGACGAAGACAGGCGCCATTTTGAAAGAGAATTGGAGGCCAATCCGGCTCTGAGAAGAGCGTACGAGAGGAGCGAAACAGCAAGGAGAGAGCGAGGCCGTTTCAACACCCGTCCGGGCCACCTCTACACAAGAAGAAATACCAGAGGAAGGGAGCAGAGGAACCCAACCAATTAAGTAAATCTAATTGTATTCTTGAACATGGCGGCTCCAACCGCTAAATACAATTATTGAATGAATATTCTCTGTTTATCTGTCCTTCTCTAAAAAAAAAAAAAAAAACCCTCTTACATAAGGATCCCGAGAAATCGGTGCATCCAAACGAAAAAAAAAAAACCCTTTTCTCTCTATCACGCTCACTGTAGTGGCACGCCGCAAGGGGCGCCACCAACAAAAAAAAAAAAATCTATTTCCGCTCACGCTCAGTGTAGTGGCACGCCGCAAGGGGCGCCACCAAAAAAAAAAAAACTATTTCATCTCTCGCTCAGTGTAGTGGCACGCCGCAAGGGGCGCCACCAACAAAAAAAAAACTCTATCTTCTCTCTCGCCCAGTGTAGTGGAAAGCCGGGAGTGGCGCCACTAACAACAAAACAAACCAGTTCGCTTAATTGAGTTGACAAGCCCGAAATTTTTTAGGAGCCTGGGTATTACCCTAGCTCCAAATTCAAACCGATTCTTCTTTTTTTCAGATATATCCAAGGGATTTCAAACAAGTGGAAACAAAACGGAACACGTCCGTTCCACGAACCCCCAAGGAAAATAGGAAAAGAAGGCGGGCAAATCAGTCAATAAGTGTACAAAAAATCAAACTAATTCTCTATTTCATCCATTTATCCCAGTCAACAGCTCTTGAAGAGCTACACAACCAGGAAGAATGGTTCAGCAACTGAAGGCTTCAAGGTCAGGAACTAAAGGCCACATGACAAGATCAATAGGCCTGATCAACGGATACGCCAACAAAGTGATGAACCAACAAGAGGCAAACAGTCTAGAGGTCCTAGAAGGAAAATTGAAAGGTCTCTACGAGACTTACGTGATCGCATCAAGAGATATTTTGGAGAAATTAAGAGCGAGCAAGGCGACGCAGGAGGAGCTTGATGAGGAGCAGACCATCACGCTCCAAACTCAAGATGAAGTACTTGGAGCGAGAGCAATCATCAAGCAGAAGAAACAAGAATGGTTGGATGATGAAAGAGACAGACGACTGTTAACGCTCTTCCAGGCAACAAATCAAGCGTCCAATCTAGCAGGCAATCAAGCAGCCAATCAAGCAACTAGTCGAGCACAGATGGCGCAAATCATTGCCCAAATCATGGCGGCCATTCCGGCACCTCCTGCACCAGTAATCAACGTGACGGCAGCGCCAGCTCCAGCTCCAGCCGTACAGTCGACAAGATTGCCGCAGCGACAAATTAAGCATTTCAGAGGGGACGTACTGGAATGGACCCAATTCTGGGAATCATTTAACGCAGCTGTCCACTCTTCATCTCTATCGAACGTGCAAAAATTCGACTACCTCAAGGAGTATTTGAAAGGTGAAGCGTATCTCTTAGTTAACAATCTTGAATTAACAGATGCGAATTATCAAGTCGCCATCGACGAATTGAAAAGGATGTACGGGAAGACGGACGTCCTAATCGACGCGCACTTTGCGAAACTGGATGCCTTGCAGCCCGTAAAGGACGGGAACGACGTTCCAGCTCTGAGGAGCTTCCAGCTGAATCTCCAATCGCACATCAGCGCGTTGGAAACGTTAGGAGTCCCCACAACATCCTTTGGCGGACTCCTCGGATCAAGATTAATCAAATTAATTCCTTCAAGGCTCCAGCTAGAGTGGGCGAAATCGGCAACGAACAAAACCACAGACATCGAAATGGTCATCAACTTCATTGGAGAACAAATCGATGCAGCCGAGAGGTACAACCGGATCAAAGGAGTGGAAAAGGAGAAACCATCTCCAGCTCCTAAACAGCCAAAACCGGCAAATCCACCGCCAGCAACGGCATCACAACTGGCAGTAGGAGCCAAGGCAAGCCCAGCTCCTCAGGTTAAATCCTCCTTAAAAACTAAAAACGTTAAATTTAACCCAAGTTGGATTGTATGTGAAAGGCCCTGCATCTTCTGCAGCGAAATTCACTGGCCGACAAAATGCCCAAAGGGACTGGCAGAAAGGAAGAAGATAATTTTTGATCTTAAAAGGTGCGTCAATTGCTTTGGATCAAAGCACGAGCTGAAGGATTGCACATCCACCCGGAACTGCAACAAGTGCGGAGGAAGACATCACACCTCTCTCTGCGACAAAGGAGACGTCCGAGTCTCCAACCCAACAACAGCAGCAAGCATCGTGGCCAGCAGTCCAACTACAACAACTACAGCCTGTGCAAGCACCTTTGGACAATTGATGCTGAAAACGGCAACAGTTATCATCAGCGGCCAGAACGGTAACGAAACAAGAGCGATTTTATTTGCAGACGACGGGAGTCATCGTTCCTGGGTGTTGAAATCACTCTCATCGCAGCTTAACATGAAGACAGTAGCGGTGGAAAACATCAGCACAAGAGTGTTTAAGAAAAAGGAACCCAGCAAGCCCGAAATGACGAAAAACGTTGAAATGCAAGTAAGGGGCACCTGGCAAGGCGCCCCAAAAGTTACATTAATGGCTTTAGAATCAGATCATATTGCAGATACAGGCCCGTACGTAGGAAACGAATTCGCAAGCAGCCTCTGGATCCAAAACGAAAAATTGGCCGACGACAGATTCGAGATGGCACACACCGAAGAGCAGCCAATTGGAATTTTAGTCGGAATGGACCAGATGTTCCAAATCATGTCGAATGAAGCCGCCATACAGAGTCCGTGCGGATTACGAGCGTTTCAAACGAAACTCGGAAGAATGATTGCTGGACCATCACAAGAAACAAAATCGAAGACAGGAACTCAAGTGATTCAAAATTTAATCTTAACGTCAAGTTATCCGATTCCACAGATTACGTCAACATTCGCGGCAAGTAGCCAAAAAAGAAAAATCCTTTCAACTCAAGCAAACAAAACTCCAATGGAAAAGGAGACTGGAACGGCCAGTCCCCAAACTCCGCCAATAGGAGCGTCATTCTCAGATGCCCCAAACGGATCCAGCGGAGAAGCAGATAGCAAATGGTTTGAGAAGGAAGAACAAGTTGCTACTAATTTCGACCTTTCCCTTTTTTGGAAAATAGAAAACTTCGCGAACCTTGAAGGCGCTGATGCAGTGGAGTCGGAGGATCGATTCGATTTCTTTGACGAAAAAATAACGAGATGGCCAGATGGAAGATACTGTACACCGATCCCTTGGACTACTGACAAGTGGAGACTTCAGAAAAATCTCCCGTTGGCCACCGGAAGAGTGGAAAGCACAATAACAAGATTGAGAAAAAATCCAGGAGACTTGGTGAATTACCACGCAGAAATCCAAAAGCTCATCGACAGCAAATTCGTCGAGGAGGCGAACATGGACTACGAAGAGCTTCACACCTATCTCCCACATCATCCGATCTTCAGAGGCGACAAATCAACGACGAAAATCAGACCCGTCTTTGATGGAGCAGCAAAAACGAAATTTGGACCAAGTCTGAACGACGTGTTGGAGACCGGACCAAATCTCAATCCCGATCTCCTATCAGTGCTATTACGCTTCAGAAAGTACGAGATTGCCTGGATCGCCGACATAGAAAAAGCCTTTCTAAACATCGCCCTGCAGCCGGAAGACGCTGAAGCAATCAGGTTTTTATGGCCCAGGGATCCAGCAGTGGCTGGATCGCCTCTAATTGCCTACAAGTGGAAGAGAGTGCCCTTTGGCCTTAGTTCTAGCCCCTTTCTCCTACGTGTTACAATTAACAAACATTTCAAATCACTAAAGTCTCGTTTTCCAGAAACTATTCAACAGCTGGAAGAAAGTTTGTACGTTGACGATTACCTCGGCGGAGCAAACAATTTATCAATCGCCAAGAAAAGAGTCGATGAGACGGACGAGATCTTTAGTGACGCCCAACTCAACATGAGAAGCTGGGCAACCAACAACGAAGACCTCAAACAACACCTGAAGGAGAAAGGACTGTCGAATCAAGTCGTAGGCCTACTCTCCCCAGCCTTGGACGGCCAACAGAAGGTGTTAGGAATCCGGTGGGACACCGGATCCGATTCGTTCAAATTCGACCCAGCATCCATCATCCAAGCAGTGGAAGAAGTGGGAGCGGAGATCACCAAAAGGAAGATACTTAGTATCTCGGCAAGGATTTTCGATCCAATTGGATTTTTATCTCCCACTGTACTTTTATTAAAGATTATTTACCAGAAGCTCTGGGAAAAGGAGATAGGTTGGGACCAAGCAGCTCCAGCCGATATCCAAAAATCTTGGAAGATAGTGATGACTGGTCTTGCCGATTTCACCGAACTACAAATTCCACGATGGATCGGACTATCCGAAAAAGTCACTTCTCACGAAATACACGTCTTCGGAGACGCTTCTGAAGCAGCGTATGGAGCCGTAGCCTACGCCCGACTCCAAAAAGGACAAGAAGATCCACTCATCATCCTACTGGCCAGCAAAACGAGAGTTGCACCTCTACCTAAGAAAAAAGTAACTTTACCGCGTTTAGAACTGCTGAGCTCACTTTTAGCTGTACGTTTAGGTGAAGTTGTAAAAAACGCGATGCAAGTCCAGTATTGGAGAACTATCTACTGGTCGGACTCCTTAGTTGCACTAGGATGGATTAGAGGAGAGCCGAACAAATGGAAACCATTCGTCCGAAACCAAGTGGAGACGATACGAAAATTTTCACAGCCCGAGTGGTGGAGACACTGTCCAGGTCTCCAAAATCCGGCCGATCTTGCCTCGCGGGGAGCGCCAGCGCCAACGCTGGTAACCTCAACTCTTTGGTGGAACGGCCCGATTTGGCTCAAAGGAGAAGAAACGGAATGGCCAGATTCTCCTAACGACCAAATTCCACAAACAATCCAGTCCGAAATGGAATCGGAAGCAAGGAGTACGACGGTCAGCACAACAGCAGCCATCGCAATTCCAACAGCCTCCGTCGACTGGAATCTCGACAAAATTTCCACCTGGAATCGACTGTTAAGACGTACAGCCTGGGTCTCACGATTCCTCAGCAGGAGTCAAAAGAAGCTCAGACCTCCCGGTCCAGAACGAATGGAGTCGATAAAGGCAATTGGACCAGATGGAAAAGGAAGTGGAAAAGTTATCCGGATTACAAGATTATCCAGAGAGGAGCTGGATGAAGCGGAACTAACGATCTACAGACAGCTCCAACGAGAGCGGTATCCTAAGGCGTTTGAATCGCTACAGTTAGACAACACAATCCAGCCCAAGGAGAAAATCGCTGCACTTTTTCCAATCTGGGACGCCAGAGACCGTCTCGTTCGAATCCATGGGAGAGTATCACTTGCCCTAAGAGATAGAAACATCGATCCCCCAATTTTGCTTCCTGCATCACATATAGTAATCACTTTCTTAATTACAGACAAACACGAGTCACTACTACATGCAGGAGCAAAAGTAACACTATCCGAGTTAAAAGAAAAATTCTGGATAGTCAAGGGACGACAGCAAGTGAAAAAGACTTTGTTTACTTGTGTGGAATGTAAAAAGCTGACATCACCACCATTCCAGGAATTAGCAGCCCCTCTTCCTTTAAACCGACTCAAACATGCACAATCTTTTCACGTTACAGGAGTCGATTTCGCTGGACCACTGCTGTACAAACCAGCACAGCGAAGGAAGAAAAGGAAAGCTCCACCAGGCGTCCAGGATCCGACGCCAGCAGACGATCCAACTGAAGAGCGAATCGAGGAGCCACCCACGGAAGGAGACGCTCCAATCGAAGCTCTAATCGTAGGCGAAGAGGATTCAGTCGAAGAAGATGTCGAAATCCAAGACATCTTAATAACAACAACTAAAGCTAAGAAAACGAACCATCTTAAAAGTTATGTTTGTCTTTTTACGTGTGCAGTCACTCGAGCGGTTCACCTGGAATTACTACCCGATATGACGGCGCGTTCCTTCTTACTAGCCTTCAGAAAATTCGCAGCTAGACGAGGACCCGTCTCAGTGATGTATTCGGACAACGCGCAAACTTTCCGATGTGTTGAACGATTCCTGAGAACTATCCATGCCGATCCAACCATTCAAGATTTCCTCGCGTCCAGAAAAACCCTTTGGATATTTTCCGCCAGCCTAGCGCCATGGTGGGGAGGATTCTGGAAACGGATGGTGAGGAGCGTCAAGGATCTGCTGCGACGCTCCAACGGTCCAGCCTGCCTTGACTACATGGAACTGGAAGCGAGTCTAGCAGAAATCGAGAGCGTAATCAACGCCCGCCCACTCAGCTATATTGGGGAAGGAGCTGACGATCCACTTCCGATAACTCCAAACCAATTTCTAAACAACAGACGTTCTACTCGTGCCGATCCGGAGCCAGCCGTTAACTTGCTAGCTCCAACATCGACCAGCATCGTACTACAAGAGATGGACAAGAACAGGAGGGATTATGTCACTGACATCTGTGCTAGATTTGTCGACGATTATCTACTCCAACTAGACAACTTCCACTCCAAGGGAAAATCCGGAAGGAAGATCCGCCTAGGAGAAGTCGTCGTTATCCACGACGAAAACTCCAAACGACTCATGTGGTCTACCGGAGTAGTGAAGGAACTGATTCCAAGCCGCGACGGACTCATCCGCTCTGTCACGCTCAAGGTTCCAAATGGTAATTTAATTAATAGAGCCATTCAATGTCTTCACCCTATAGAGCTGCGAGAAGATCTCGCCGAAGACGTCGAAATTGGAAATCCGGAACCGATCCAGGAGCCGGAAGAGGATCCAAATCCAACTCTGCCAGAGCCAGAAATCGATCTCGCTGTCGGAGACGCTACGCCAGCTCCCGAAGAACCGGAAGACGTCGTCGAAGATGTCGAGCCGGATGCTACGGGCTCTGGTGGGGAGTGTGTTAGGAATATTCCATTCCAACAGACGACGACGAGATCAGGACGCCGCACAACAACACCGGCGCACCTACGCGACTATTGCCTTGGGGGCCCCCGATAGGTGGCCCCAAATTCAGTCGTTGTTACCCTACCCCCTATTGTTTATTTCCCCCCAATTTACTGTACAATATTCAGTGTGTAGAATATACGTGAGAGAAGAGGACACGGTTTACTGTGTCTAATTTATTCAACTTTGAAAACTGTAAGTAAACGGCCCGACACGCCGAACATTCCTTTTACATTTTCTACAGAGTCTGTGCAGAACATATTGCTTATCATTATGATTCGCTGTTAGGCTTAATGAAACATATAAAACTACCAAAAACATAAACTTGGGATATAGTTCTGTTGTTATAGCCCAGGAATTTCTTTTCGTCTAGTTCCATTTTATGGTCAAAGTTCAAATCCATGAAAATTACCTCTATGGAAACCAAAATTTATAACACGCTAAAGAGGGCTTGGGAATTTTTTTAACTTCGTTTTCGTTGTATACACCATATCAAACATCTATTTATCAAATCTTCAACCAATATGGCTGTATTGTCAAAGTGCAATTTAGTCAAACCACTGATATAATACACACATTTTTTAAATATTATGATTGTCATGCTTACAAACGTTATTTATGTTAAAATTTAGTTCATCTTCGTCAGTCAAATAACTAACTATCAGTAATTCACGAAAGGGAATTTCAAATGTCTGTTAAATCTAGGGTCTAAAAAATTTGTTACGACTCTTGGAATTAGTAGAAGTAAATTTGATTATTTAGGAGGAACAACTCTGATATTTCCAACTGGTATAACTCTGGCTTTATAGCCTACGAAACACATTTACAAAATTTAGATTATTTTGATAAATCTTTTGGTAATTTCAAAAGAAACTTAGATATTACTTTTAGCTAACACCTGAAAGAATTTGTGAATAACAGTTTCCCCATCAAAAGGATTAATTTCCTGGAAATGGCTGTATTAAGTTGATCCGCATCAAAATGGTAACTTATTTTTACAAGTTCAATCCGAAGAAAAGAAATTTTTTCAAGTCAATCCCGAAATTCTTACGAAAATTGAGTAGAAATTCATGTAGAAAATTAAACTTTAATTTCACGTTTTTTTTAACTTTAAATTAAAATTACAAAATCCACGGATTTGCAAGATAGTTGATCCTCGTGGTTAAAAATATAAAATAAAAATCCAGTGCCATCTTCTTCAAAAGCTCTAATAATTTGGAGTAACATAACAGCATGCGGTATTGGAGGTTTTCTGTTTTGTTAGCATTTTCTAACGTGAGCAGGTTTCGTTGCTTGTTGTAATCCCACAATTTCAGAGCAACTAATTAGGGAAAAAATGTTTTCAATTTCACATTGCTTTAAAAGATGTTTCTAAAAGTAAGAAAATCAAGAAAGGAATTGTTAATTTTCTGTTTCTATCTTAAAATTACCGTATTTCGATGATGGCTTTTTCCTGCAATGTTGGGAACAAAGATTGATTAAGTACATCCCAGGCATTGCTTGATGTTCGACTCATAAAGAACAATTTCACAGTTTGTAAGCTGGAATCATTTGGAAAAATATGGAAGGGTGCATCAAGCAGAAAGAGATTGCTGGGGAAAATATCTTCTTATGGGGTTTTATTTTTACATGGTTCACATAGCTATAGGTTAAATATAGAAATCATCCATAACCAGTCTACTTTGACGAAAGAATCACCATACCATTCCAAAATATCACTTGCAGATAATTTTGTGGCTGACCGCTTATTACCCCGAGCTTTTCCTAAAGGGATACTACTTTTTTTTGACAATACCTACTACCAAGATTATAGTTGCTTCTTCTAAAAATATAAATAAAGTAATACTGGGATTACTACGTACGATTCTCTTAATTTTAAAATTATTGAATACATACCATGTAATAAATTCAAACAATTAACAAAAATGGCTGTTTTCATGAATGCATTTTGATGTCATGTCATCTTCCGGATGATTTGATTCCATTGTTATCACGCTAACACTTAGTACTCACACTAAAAAATCAATACCTCTATATCACAGGACCAGATATGCAGAACACAAATAAGAAGAACGATTTTGGAGATAACCTGTCTAACGTGTCCTGTCAATGCAACTGAAACATTATATCACTAACACACTGGATCAATCTTGATCACACAGGTTGTGTATAAACCTCTATCTCAGACAGATATGCAGTCAGTATAGTTCATCAACTGCGTTGTCGAAAAGAAATAGCAAATTCAACCAATAATCCGGTGCCATGACATAATTTGTTTTATGATAATGGAAGCGGGATAAAAAATGAGAAAATGTTTTAGAATCGAAAGCCTTTAACACCTAGGAATTTTATTGGGTAGTGGGTGAAGAACCCTTCAAACTGGAAAAATATGATTACACCTCTTCGACGGATGGGTTGTTGAAGGCGTGGTCCGAAGTGGATGCAAGCGAGATGACGCCATTTCTGCAAGACTTGTAGTTAACGCAACTCAATCGTCGCGGGCAATCAGTTCCCTGAAGCACGAATGACCGTCGTCATATTTGTCATTATCGCCATATATATCGCCATTGTTATTTGCCGTATTTGCCATTATTGAAATTCGCAACCTATAGCTATAAATCCTGTAGCCCCACCGGTCGCTGACGACAACGTACTTGAAGTTAGAGTACCGCTTATAGTTGCCACAGTAGGCCTAGTTGCCACGGTAGCTAACGAGCATCCGAGAATAATTCCCGCTCCAATAGCTGAGGAACAACATGTTGGTGCAACTGCTCTCGTTAATATACGATGTGGCATATGTTCGTTTGAAGCAGTCAATCTTATTTTTGTACCTTGCGGTCACACCTTCTGTAGTGAGTGTGTTGTTAGATTACTACACAATTATCCGTTGCCGCAACGTCGTGCTCCATTTCAAACAACAATTGTGTTTTCCTATAGCCTTAATCGTCTCAAAAAGAAATCATTTTATAATGCAAAAATATAATACTAACATAACGATGATAACTGGTCAAAATGTTTTGTATCTTCACTCAATCAATCTGATTTTAATTACAAGTTAAAAGCGTATATTCCGTTTGTCTCGTTATTCCATTCATAAAGCAAACGAGTATAAATTACGTTAAAAAATAGTACGTAATGTAGTTACGGACTGCGGATGGCTTATTAAATGTGTCCAGGTTGCCGGAAAGGGTGTGGATCAATGCCCAGACGAATAAGTCCGCTTTACAGCGTCGACGAAAACACGTCTTTATATGAACACCTGCGGTAAATCTGGAAAAGCGTACTGACTAGTTTTCGCCGTCTGAGTATAGACTTGGCCAATATGATTGGAAATATATAGAAATATATTATATATCTCGAGCTAGGTAGGCTACCGCGATTTCGTATCAATATACGTTTTAAGAACCTAAAGTTTTATGGAGCACGATTAAGGGAGTTGACAACATTATTACGACGCCAAACAGGGCCGTAGTTCCCTCGTAAAGATTAGAATCAAACATACTCGCTGGCTTCTTGACTGATTTGAAACGCGGTTTAGGGTCATATTGAGAAAGGCCTGAGGATCAAGATTTGATTTTTTGTAAACATACCTTCGGCCTCCTTGAAGCCACGCGTTGTGGCGTCGCTTCTGCTGCTGTCGTTTCTTATTCCCCGGTCACCTTGAATGCCGTCATAGCATGGGTGTCTAGAAAAACGATGCAGCCGTCTTCTCCGGAAAAACGGAACCGCCTCGGATTTTGAGCCTTGGGTGTAAAACCGGCTGCGGCTGCTTCCGCCACTCTAGCTGCTTGAGCCAGAGAGTTGTGCTTACTAACGTAAGTCAGCATTGATTGCAGATATTTTTCTGGGAAGAGAAAGGAACGCGCCTCCTTTCCGCTTTCGAGCGCATCCGGGTCCCGCAACAAATATTTTGATGCGGATCTAACGAGCGCTATTACGCCACTGCGATGCTTTGGCGTGGCATGAAAAAATAAGCAACCACACTGCTGAAACGCGGTTTGTACTGATCTTTTCGTTGCGTCACTGCGTGGCAAAAAACATAACGGGAATAGAGATTGATCAGCGGCGGAGAGATGTCTATTATTTTAAGTAGTGTTTGGTTTAAGAGCCTATCGTCGCGGTAATTGTTTTAAAATGTTCTTTGTCGGGTTTTTGATGCGCCCGCCAACAAATTTACACCTGTTTAGGAAGCTTGAGTGCAAAGTCTGTGTTCACGTACTCAGTCGGGAATTCTTTCAATATTGCCTTGGAGGTTCAGTCGAAATACCGTTTGTCATCCAACATGAGATCTCATTGGAGATGGCTTTAAAGTCAGACAATGGCTGCGCAACCAAACTGCCTAGCAGACTTTAACTTTCTACGAGTGGTGTCGGAGTTGTCTCGTCGGCCGATTTCGCAGCTTCTAAAGGTTCACCCTTTTCTGGTCTTGAACTAACTGATGGGCGAGGACGGCAAAGGGCACTGCATCTCTTCTGGTTCAGCGTCAGTTAGATCTACGAAGTTCACACGTTTGAGGAGATGTTCTGGTCCTCAAAATTCGAGGTTCAAAAAGGTGAACACCTAAATTAAAGCTGTCGTTCGTTTGGAGCCTTCGGCATAGTCTAATCGTAGACGGTTTTCGTCGCAACATAAACCGTCCGAATCTTAACGGCGGCCTTCTTCAGTATCATGGTAGGAACCGTCTTTACCACAGCGATAGCTGAATCCGTCGTCCTCGTAAATGTTCATAGTCTCTGTACAGATTAAAACCATCCTTTCTGCAACGGTACTCACGTGCATCACCCTTTTTAGTGTCCCCGCGCATTTCGTTACTGCAGGACCGTGGCACGTGGATCGAAAGGCCGACAGTGGAAACATTCACTCGGGCGATGGTCGGTTTCTGCGCAAAAGCAAAAATAAGTCTGAGGACAAAGTGGCGTTGCACGTGGGAAGAAGGTAAGGTGGCCTTCAAATCGTTATAAGGCTAAATAAAATAGGTCTACATCCCTTAGGGTAGAGCGGAATGGCTCCCGCTATAGGGGAGACCGTTCCCACTTTGGACACCTCCAGTTTTTTTCCGATTATTTCCAATCCCCTGCATACGAATTTGTTTCTTTTTCGGGAAATAAATCATTTTTTCCCTACCCCCGCCTCAACCCACCTTTTATTTATTTATTTATTTATTTTTTGCATCTGAAAAATAAGATTTATCGAACTTATGTTTTTTGCCTGTTCTGGGGTAACATTACATAGACGACTGTCTCACTTAAGACGGGGTCGGAAATTGGCGAAGGGTCCATTAAAAATAACAAAAAAATTTGCTGATAGCTTTAAGTAAGGAACAATTACATAAGGCTATAGCTTTGCAAAGTAATATTGTTAAATAAAGAATTTTTGTACACATGAAGTTTCTAATAGTGGATGCCAGAAAAAAAGCGGGTTTAACTTATATCCCTATTTTACTTATGGTTTTCTTTCAAATCGATGTTCAGCAATCGTCTTGATAGCCGCTTTGACTTTACCCCTACCCTAACACGTCCACATATTGTGCAAACCCCTCATGTGTCTAACTTAACCCCTCAAAAATAATAGTTGTATGGTAAATATGAAAAACTTAACCTAGAAAAAAATTGCAAATTTTTCCTGCTGTTTTTTATATTTTTTTTTAACAACTCAAACAATATTTGCCACAGGAGTTTCAAATTTTTCACCAAATGAGGACAATAAAAATAAACAACCTATAAAAAGAAAAAAAATGTTATATTTTTAAGGCCGCTGTCTAAGGTGTGCAAAGTGGTAACGGTCTCTAGCTACAACAGACAAAAAATAAAAAAAAAACGACCCTCGAGTCCTTTTCTCGAGTTTTAGTCCTTTTTTTTGTTCACACTACTATTTTTATGTAAAAATTGTATTTTCTAAACAAAGTTGAAAATCTTTACGGTTTTATTCATTTGTAAGATGGTCTGTTGGTATTATAGACCTTATTAAGATCCAAAGGTATGGGTCAAGCCGACCCCTTAGCGGCGCGTTGCAGTGTGAAGGGGTGCCGTGAACAGGAGATTTTTATTTGGCTCGCCCGATAAGGTGGCTCGCAGGGCTTTTCGGGTAAATCGTGCCCGAGGGGAGAAAAGGGAGAAAAGGAAAGTCTGGTCCCCTCTTTATTTCATTCTTTCCTTTCCTCCCTTTTCTTCCGTTGGAAAACCCACGGAACATTTGCAATTTTTCTATTAGAAAAACTGGAAAAAGGGGCGGATCAGGGGTAAAAACAAAGAAAGAGTCAGTAGCAAAACTAGCGCAAGTACAGTATCCTGCATGGAAACTTGGACAGCCGCTAGGGGATCTTCAGGCAACGCAAAAGTAGCCATATTCAAATTTCGCGCGGACATCGATAGTGAAATCTGACAACGTTTTCAACGTAAAAAATGAGGGAGTAAGGAAAGATGGTAAAAAGTGGGGTATTATCCCTGAGGTATATTTATATACGAAGGTCCTTAACAATATAGGGTGTGGGGTATAGGGGGTAGGGTAGTAGTAGCTAGTAGTGAAATTCAGAGGGTTTAATGTCCATTTAGTAATCCTTTATACGTTTCTTCCCTGAATGACCAATCGTCACCAAATTTTGTACATAATTCTGTCAAAATTTGATACATTGCGTAGCGGGGTTTTCATTTGTTTTTATTACTGTTTTAGAAATTTAATTTGCGTATGTATTACCTAGCTGGTTGCCGAATCCAAGTTAGTGAATTCGCTTTGTTTGCTTAACCTTCTAACTGTCAGTGTAGTGCAGTCAGTTCTCAGTAGTGTCAACAACTAGAGAAAAAATTTGTTTTCAGAAGAATTCTTAAAGTGTACTGCTGATTAAACTGGAAAACTATTTCGAGCAACATCTAGCAAATTCTTTGAATCATGACAGTAGAAGAAACCCTTCGGGTAATCATTATTATTAGAGTAACTTCATAAGCACAATGCTTTCTCCTTTGTGTTTGTATTTTAATACGCAATTCAACACGAGTAAAGAGAACAAAGTGAAGAAGAAAAAGTGAGATTAAAGTGGTTTGTGATAAGTTATTCTTGAATTTTAACAGTTTTGATATATTTTACTAAATTTTACAATGTAGAGGCCAAGTATACCTGCCAAGTCGTCAAAGAAACTGGACCATTTGTCAAATTTCAGCTAGAGTGGCACTTGCCACAGCACAGTACAAATCGGTATGTCAAATTTGCAGACAAAATTCATAGCGCCTGCTCTGCTCAACTCCTAATGCCATATTCTCTTTGAAACACAGCATGCATGATATACTCAACAAGCCAGGAGCTATCAACACCCTTCACCTGACAATCACAAAATTACAGGAGTCTGATAGTGGAAAGTACCGTTGGGTTGCCAGAGGTGAAAAGCTAACACAGCTTCAGCATTCAGTTGATATTAGTATATTGCCAAGTAAGTGTATTAGATTCTTTCTATTTCTAATATATTTTATACTAGATGGTTTATGTTGAATTTTAAAACATTCAGGAAAAGGAACTTGTGGAGATAATATGTTTACGTGTTCTTCCAAATCTTGCATAATTTTACAATGATAGAGGCGGAGTATACCTGCCAAGTCGTCAAAGAATCTGGACCATTTGTCAAAGTTCAGCTAGAGTGGCACTTGCCACAGCACAGTACAAATCGGTATGTCAAATTTGCTGACAACATTCATAGCGCCTGCTCTGCTCAACTCCTAATGCCATATTCTCTCTGAAACACAGCATGCATGATATACTCAACAAGCCAGGAGCTATCAACACCCTTCACCTGACAATCCCAAAGTTACAGGAGTCTGATAGTGGAAAGTATCGTTGTGTTGCCAGAGGTCTATTACTGCCATCAAAGTTTTTAAAATGATTTCATCCGTTTCCAAAAAAACTCTTCATCTTTCATCAGCACAGAGACTTTTTGTTGGGTAAATAAGTTGTAATAGACTATAAATGAGTTAAAACTAAGCGTACAACATTTATATATACGTTTGCCCACTTTATAGGATATCATTTAATAGATTTTGGGTGGACCATCTATTATTCAAAAACCTATTGCTCAGCCAATTAATTTGGCAAATAAACCTATTTTAGGTAAAAGTTAAAATTACTTATGATTTGATGGTTTCATTATTTGTTTATCATATTTAGGTTATATGAAAAGCAGCGAAGAAAGAGTTGCCTTGGAAAATGCATTCCAACATAGGCAATCTGCTGTTGATGAAATTCCAATTGTTATTGATGGCAAAGAATATTGGACTGATGATGTTCATTTATCAGACAATGGTATTCTATTTCTTCCGTTTTAAACCACATTTTTTGACGTGCTTATTGTGTTGTTTTTTTATATATTAAATTGCAGCTTTCTACCCATCAGAAAAAGATCGCGAAATTCTGCTATGCTACTCCCGTAATTTACTATTTTAAAAAGGTGTTATTTTTGTTTCTTAATTTTTTATTTCCATGGAATTAGGAACTACTTCTTAAAGCTATTGGCGTTTCATTGAAAGCCAGAAGCGCGTGGGAGAAGGTTCCTTTGAATAAAAAAGTTGATATTTTTTTTAAAGCGGGAGATTTGGTTTCCACAAAATATCGTAGTCAACTCAATGCATCTACCATGCTGGGACAAGGCAAAGCAGTTTTTCAAGCTGAACTTGATGCAGCTTGTGAATTAGCCGATTTTTTGCGGTAAAACAAATATAGAACATATTGGTAATCATGACGTTACTCAAGAAGTTTTATCAAAATAGATTTATTGCAGAGTTTGCTCAACGATTGTATGATTATCAACCAGTAAACGTTGATCCTTTGATACAAAATTCGGTAAAATATTTATTTACATTAAAGAAACCATAAACTTTAAGATTAACTTAATTCATGTGTAGGTTCGACATAGAGGGTTGGAAGGATTTATCGCCGCTATTTCTCCATTCAATTTCCGAGCCATTGGAGGAAACCTTGCATATGCCCCTGCGATTATGGTACTCTTCAACTATTCTTTATTTAAGAATTTATGGATGTTTAGAATGGTTTTGTGATTAGGGAAATGTTGTTCTGTGGAAACCCTCTGACACAGCATTGTTGTCGAACTATATAGTATTCCGATTGATGGAAGAAAGTGGAATTCCTCCTGGCGTAGTGAATTTCTCGCCTGCAGAAGGTCCTACTTTTGGACGAGCGATTACCAACTCGACGCATCTAAGCGCCATTAATTTCACAGGATCTGTTCTGTAATATTTTTAGATACCTGATGGTACCGACGAAATTCTATTGTAATTTTTTTTTTGGAAACAGGACAGTCCACTGGTTGTGGAAGCAAGTAGGAGAAAATGTTGACCGCTTCCGGAATTTGCCGCGTTTGGTTGGCGAGTGCGGAGGGAAGAATTACCATT
Organism: Daphnia pulex; assembly: GCF_021134715.1. Taxonomy (NCBI): domain Eukaryota; kingdom Metazoa; phylum Arthropoda; class Branchiopoda; order Diplostraca; family Daphniidae; genus Daphnia; species Daphnia pulex. The sequence continues at coordinate 6,449,877 of NC_060027.1, forward strand.
TGGTTCATTCATCTGCAATTGTGGAGCACGTTGTCAATTCTACCTTTCGTGGCGCTTTTGAGTATTCCGGACAAAAGTGTTCGGCAACGTCAAGGTTATATGTCCCATCCTCATTATGGAAACAGGTTAGATCTATTTAGTGTCACACATTAATTTAATACTCTACGATTAAATCAATTTATTACATTTTCTAGATAAAGGAAGGGCTAATCGAGGGTATGAAGCAAATGAAATTTGGTCCAGTCACCGACTTTGACTCATTTACGTCTTCGGTCATTGATAGTCGAGCTTATGAGCGCATAACCTCTTACAAATAAGCACGCCGAACAGTCACCGGATCTGCAGATTATTGCTGGCGGGTAGCGAAATAAAAGTGTCGGGTATTTTATACATCCAACCCGAGTAGGAACTAAAAATCCTCGTGATCGCATAATGGTGGAAGAAATTTTCGGACCCGTTTTCACCGCCTTCGTTTATGACGACAGCGCACTAGAAGAAACATTAGACCTAATTGATTCTTCTACGTCCTTTGCTTTAACGGGGGCAGTTTTTGCAGAGGATAGAGAATTTCTCGTTCAAGCTGCCGAGCGACTGAAAATGTCCTCTGGAAATTTCTACATTAACGATAAATCGACTGGTGCTGTTGTTGGACAGCAACCTTTTGGAGGAGGTCTATTATCAGGTAAGAAGAGTAAAACTATTACAAATTTATCATCATTTCCTTACTTTTTTAAAATAAATATTTAGGAACCAATGACAAAGCTGGAAGCCCTCACTATTTACTTCGGTGGACAAGCCCACAGTCCATTAAAAAATACTTTAATCATTTCTTCTTCTTTCGTTCACTACACACACTCTTACACTTCAGCTCACTGTGTGTCACAACTGTCTTCTTTACCGTATTAAACCGGTTTCCAATCATGGGTAAATATTCATTTTATTTTTAGTTGTGAATCAATTTTATCTCATCGTTGGTTGTTGACAAGAACATTAAATTTTTAAACTGTATTGTTTCATTGATTAGATAGCGCTGATATGTGTTGTATTGTTGAAGGCTGGGTCGACCACGGGTGCACTGATGTCTCCTGGATATGGCCGATACCAAATCACCACAAGCTGCCATACTTCACAACAAGAAGGTCTTCAAGTACTACACCACTGTGGGACGGAATATTACAAGACTATGTATGCTGCTACTTTCTACTACACCAAGGCCCCTAATCCGCTACTGGTTGTCTACTGAAATCACCTCCATACTCAAGTTTGAAAAAATAAGTTTTGATTTTCGCAACAATTTTATTTAATTTTCTAAAAATAAAACATTCATGGTTCCGATGTGTGATAAACTGTTATAATTAAATAAATTGTTTTCTACTGCCAAATAGTGTATTTTTTAATATAATCATGAATGGTGTACAGACCTGAAAAATGTCTGTTTCTAGTCTGTAAAATAGTCAACTCAACGCTGCTTTTTGGGATTGGGAAAATGATGTTGTTCGAGCAAATAGATAATTTTCCATTTCTAGTAGTGTTAATGCAAAAATTACACGTAGAGGTTTTTTTTCGTTAGGATCCACTCCCCGGCGTTTAAAAAATGCCCGAAGGACATTACCGAAGGAATCTTGTCTTGTAATATTTCCAGTTTTTCCAAATTTTCTAATGGAAAAAGGGAAAAAGGTAAGAACAGGGGTAGAATAAGAAATGAACATAGAGAAATTGGAAATTTGTGGACAAAGGTTAGAGAGGGAACAGTACGGAAATTTAACAAGAATACCGAGCTTTTTTGGTTACTACACTGTGCGTGGTAATAACAATTTTCTAGAAAAATTAGAGTTGACAACCCCTTGGTGTCATACCTCCCCTAACCATATTTTAGCCTCAAACCTTTTGCTAAATTATAATCATTTTTTTTCTCGCCCAGCTCCCAGACTGCATCTTATCTGCCAATTAATTCAAACTTCCAATGTATTCAATCTCGCAGTACACATAGCGGATACCGTAGTAAATTAGTAATACATAATTCATAAACACCTTTCCGTTCAATTCTATGTTCTATGTATTATACGAAGTCATTAAGGATAGGGCTAACAGGATAGGAGAGAACGAACCAATGGTCTTTTAATACCCGTGGTACAGTGTTTCCTATAAACTCTCTCTCCCCTTTACATATTTGTGCGAGTTGGAACTTGGAAGACTTTGAGTCAAAAATTGTTTAATTATTTAATATTTATAACCCGTGCAAATGTATTTAAGAATAAATCTTTGCAAAATAACATACCGGTCCCTGTATAATGAAAAATGGAAAATGCTCTTCATAGAGCATACAAGTAAAATAGACTTTTTATCGTTTAAGTATAAAGTTGCAATAAATCATGAAAAAAATATGGAGGAATTTTGCATCAGTAATCTATTATGGAGGAAGTAAACAACTCTTAAAATATCTATACCGAAGAAACAAAAGTTGTGTGTAGCTCCGAAATTATATAAGACGGTGCAGTTAGACGCGACAGCTTAGATGATCTCCTGAATCATTGTTAAAGAAGTAGAAAGGCACGGCTATTGACAATATTATCAAAACAAAGAGGAGAATTCTCATGTCTTTTAACTGCCTTCTTAAATTCTCTTGTTCGTCGAGTATTTTATTTAGCTGCGGGGCTATATCTTGTAATAGTTTAGCTGTTGCATTATTCAATCCTAATGCGTTGCCAGCAAATTCATCGTCCTTGGCATCACTCGGGGCTACGGAGCAACGTAAACGATGCTGCTGAATTGTGTTTTCATTCGTTTTCTACGAGAGTAGAATTAAACATTCCAATAAACGAAAAACCTTTGAGACGACATAAGCATTTTATATTCTTACCTTCCATACTTCTGTCAGCTGTAAATTGGTTAGAGAATCACTTTCAACCTGAAACAGAGAAAAAGTAAATCGGCATCTACAATATTAACTTCATAAACGATAACTAATGCTGTAGAATAATTAGTACGTTGGTGGTACGACCAATATCCAAATCTGAACTAATTTACTTTTCTTCTTTACCGGTAAGAAATCTATTTTATAACAATATTAAAAAGAGATTACCGTGCAAGCCATAACTAGAAACTTGTCTCGGACGAGTTGGGAGGCTGAATAACCTGACTGAATGTGTACAGTGACATTCAGTGAACCAGCGGTGCAAATAATTCCTGCGCTTGGTCTGACTCGGTACTTGTCTGGGGACGTCGTTTTAATCTACGTTAATTAAAGATGGTTATACCAACATATTTTTCTCTGATTAAGTAAAATACCTTGTAAGCTACATTACAACCAGCAGTGTTGTTCATGACCAACATGCCTGTTGTTTCTCCGTCCTCACGTCTGAAAACAATCTCTTCGGCAGGCGTTAATTGAAGGTATTGACCTATGTTTTAATCCATTTCCATATTATGTGAAATTTACAAACTAGTGTATAACTTGTTCAAATTTACCAGGTACCGGTTTTTTAACCGTTTCGGTAGAATCGACAGAAGATGTTTCACTTGAAGTTGTGCCTTCAGCAAAATGAACCTACAAGTGGTGTCAGAAAATTTTTAAATAAAAATTTTCCCACAAAAAATGATCTTACCTTTTTTTTTGAATCATCAAATTGTCCATTCAAATTAACAGGACCAGCAGCAGGTAAAAATTCAGGCTCAAATACAAAATGGTAATTTACTGGCCCACCCCATTCTGCAAGTTGTTCTGTAACAGGGACAAAATCTTTGAGGTCTGATCTCCCTACAAATTTTACCTAGTAATCAAAATCTCGTGACAATACAATCAGATTTCTAGGCAACTGTGTTAGAAAAAGCTACCATGTTAACAGACTTTGCAGGCATCCAACCCTTGATAACTTTCCAAGCAGCTGAAAATAAACAATTTGATTTTTGTTTAGAAAGGAATCATACAAATTAATAAAAATAGTACCATTCAAGATCCATGACATTTCAAATATGATAATGTAGTTTAAAAAGTAAGGGTAATAGTCTCTAAAAAGCATGATTAAATACTGAACAAATTCCATGTCCATGTTGCTGAGTCCAGCCCCTGTCATCTCAAAAAACACAGAAATTTTGTCCCCTTTCTGCTGCTTTTCGAGACGATCGAACCAATAAACTAAGAATGCAGCAAAACACAAAATTATTACTAAAATGTAAATAATTTAAACAAAGTAATTTAGTTTCCTATTTACCTAGGACTTTATGAACTTCGTCAGATTTATAAGCTCCTTTGACACTAGATTTTACTTTAACAATGAATAATGGTTTCCCATCTTTGTCCTTACAATGAGGAAACATACCACCAGCACAAACAATTTGAAGATTAATGTTTGAATGGCTTATATCTAAATTATAAACATAGCATTAAAAAAATATTCTGAATACCTCATTTTTAAATATTTACTAACCATTTGCTCCAAATTTGGATCGCCATTTTAATGTTCCAATGATCATATTAACTGCTTTTTCCTTATCCAAATCATGATGTAATAGAAAACGGCGAACCCAATCTTTATCATTCTTTAGTCTGTCAACATCCTTTGGATGGGCTTGTATATCTGGAAAAAAAAATGTTATTTGACATTACAATTCACATGATCCTGAATGAATGAACCTTGTTCGGGTGATTCGACTTTTTCTAGGGCTTTTTGACGAACCTCAAGAATATCTTCTTCGCTGGGTTCCATAATGTGATAGATAAGTCTGTTTGTCTATGTCAACATGAAATTGGAAAAAACCGTAATTTACTTTTTGAAACTTTTGTAATTAATTTGTTTGATCGAAATTATTCATTTTGTATAGCAGTTTTTTATCATGTAGATTACACAAACATTTTACATACCTGGAATTTTTACCCACTTTCTACTTATTTTATGTATCTGTTACTCCGTTAGTTATCCACTTGTTTAGGCATACTAGCACTAGCAAATACTAGGTCGAATGACTTGTCTACTTGAGCCTTGAGGGACTAGAGATCTAACGCCATCTAACGCCTACCGATAGTTTAAAATGTATATGATTTTCAATTAGAAAAAAAAATAATAATAAAATTTATTACAACAGTCAGATACTTTCAACTAGAAGAAAGAAATGTCGGCATAAACTTAATTCTTTTCTAGCTCTAGGCCTTTAGCATTAACTTCGGATCGGTTTGGTTGTTGTTTATTTTTGTTTGAAAGTTTGAATCGTGGCCCTTGGGCACCGATAAAATTCATTCAGGGTTACCCGTCAGATGTCTCTGAAGAAGACATAAATGGCAAATGAATCGAACAACTGACGCCATTGGGACTCGTCTTTGTGGTACCAATCGATAACGGTTGTTTGGAGTAACAGAAACCTTTTTAAAATACTTCTGCTTTCTGGACAGTGTAATGCTGTTTACATTTTCAACTTTTATCAACATTAAGAAAATGTGTTTGCACATCTGGTGCATGAAAAGTGTTTAATTCATATCTGAGTGTGAAATTTTGACAGCATCAGTATTCCTTGGCGCCAATTTATTATTAGTATTTTTGGCGGGATATTTTCGTTAATCGTTAAGTGTAGGTATACCTAAATCATATTATCTTTTACAACCCCACTTATTAAAGACAAAGTTTTTACAGGAATTGAATTAAAAATCATCTGCCAAGATGTTTTATGCCCATTTTGTGCTCGCTAAAAAAGGGCCTCTGGCACGAATTTGGTTAGCTGCCCACTGGGATAAAAAGTTAACCAAAGCACATGTATTTGAAACCAATATTCAAAAATCTGTTGAAGACATTTTGCATCCTAAGGTTTGTTCAGTTTTTTTTTTCTAATTCAATTTATTATTGGTTCTAAATTTTGTTATTTTTGATTGTACAGGTAAAAATTGCTCTCAGAACTTCAGGCCATTTGCTGCTTGGAGTTGTAAGAATCTACTCTCGTAAAGCAAAGTATTTGCTGGCTGATTGCAATGAGGCATTTGTGAAGATTAAAATGGCATTCAGGCCTGGGATGGTTGATTTGCCAGAAGAAAACAGAGAAGCTGCTGTTCAAGCTATCACCTTGCCTGAAGTTTTTCATGACTTTGATGCAAATGTTCCAGATTTAAAGTAATGTTTTGCTGGTTTCTTCTTTCAAATCAAGTATTAATTATTTGTTAATTTTTATTTTGTAGTGATGCAGAAATGCAAGCACAGTTTACTCTTAACCAGTCAAGGGCTGAAGAAATTACTATGCGCGAGGATTATGGCTGTCAGCTACCACCTTTAAACCATGATGAAGAAGGATTTGGTGATCTCGGATTTGGTGATTCTGGTCCTCTTGAAATGATTCGAGACGGTTCATCCATAGACCATTCACTGGAACCTGTACTTGCAAATGATATTTTTTATATGTATCTTTCTTATCCTAACGACAAATGTCTTTGCAGGGAAGTTTTTTCGCCGAAGTTCGTGACCGCAGTGAATCTCGTAGGAATCGTCCGTCATCATCAGTTCGGCTACGATCTGAAACAGACACACCTATTAGGGATGATGGTTTTGGTGGGAACCTTGGAAATGATGAAATTGGTATTTCCATAGCATTTCTTTTTTTAATAGGTGATTCGGGACATGAAGTATTTAAAACTGAAATTTAAAAACACAGGTGGAGGGCTTTTTGAAGGTGGGGGTTTATTTGATGATGCCCCAATAGGTGACGTACCATCTTTGAATGAACCGTCTGACCTGGTAACTTTCTGCCAACAGTTTTGTGAACAAAAAGATGTTTAAAAATGTTTTGAATTCTTTTTGATACTAGGATATCAAAGTAGGAACGAAGAATCGAGAAAACTTGGACAATTTCAATGGGACACACATAGATTCTGATGACGACGGAATCGACGCTTATGGTGGACCACCGTCTGTAGGTGGAAGCAGTTCTTCGTCACGTCCTGTTAGTCCCTTCGGTGGCCCAATTTCAGCGGGCATGAACCATCCTCCAGCATCACCCAGATCACCAGCTCGTGTTTCTGATGAAGTTAATAACCTCGATCAAGGTAGTGTTAACATTCCAGATGGGGATGATCAACTGCCAGGCGCAAATGTCGACCAGACAACACTTCTCCACAATGAAGAAGAGGGCTTCGCCCTTGCTCCTGTTGATACAACGACTGTTAAGGGTATGTAATCTTTGTACATTTCTCTTATTTTTGTGGAAGCAAAATGCTTATTCTTTCAACTCATTTGTTTATCAGGATGGGCCCGGCACAAGCGCAAGAGAAAGCTTATTGTTGACGAAGTCAAAAACATATCTGGTGAAGAGATGAAATCCCAACTTTCAGATACTTCTGATATAGTAACCACATTAGATTTGGCCCCACCTACAAGGAGACTGATGCACTGGAAAGAAACGGGCGGGGTTGAAAAACTCTTTGCCTTACCCGGAAGGTCCATACCAGCCCGTTCTCTGTTTCGGGTAATCCTTAACTTCTAGCTCGTTTGCCTTTAGTTCAAGTCTGCGTAAATTATTTGGCTTTTATTACATGCATCCCTTTTTATATTTTAGGATTACCAACGACACCTCACTAGCCAACCTACAGAGAATGATGACTTTGGACTTACGCCTGAAGTGGAAAAAGAGAACTTGCCGCTGGAAACTGTTCGCGTTGCAGATGCTGGGGAATCAATCCGCCAAGACTTCCCAGGTACGATAAATCTGCATTGAAAAGATTCTCTTGCTCGCCCTGGAATTTTCATTTGTGCCGTATAATTCCTTAAGATAACGCTGTTTCGTTTCTAAATTGATTTTACTCGTTTTGCAGAAGCCCCTACGCCCCAACCTGTAAAGCGAACAGTAGGACGAAAGCGTAAAGCTCCAGTTGATCTGGAAGCTGAAGCCGAGGAACATCAGAAACGACGAGAAGTTCAATATCAGAGCTTACTAGCACCCTCAACACAGTCATCTCCTGTCGCACCACCAGCCACAATTCAGTCCTCGCTTATAGATGATCATTCGTTTCCACAGTTTCCACTACCATCACTACCTGATGTTCAGGAACCACCAGAGACGAACACTTCCACACTCCCAGAGCCAGTTGTGCAACACGCTCAATCATTTGTTGATGCAACAAGGGAATTTTCCGAGATGGAAAATATGGGCTACGATCAGGTAAGCATAGTTTATTCGTGCCACTATCATACTGCCCCGAAAAAAAAATCTTAAAATAAAACGGTTTATTCTTCTTCCAGAATATGGGTAATCTCGGGTTAGATGCAGCAGAACCTTTCACGAATTTGCCCCCGCAAACGCCTGGAGCCCTTTCAGAACGTGCCCCTCCTACTCCTTGGCATGACGATTACGAAATGGCGCCATCAGTCGGTCCAGTAAGCTCTCAATCAAATCATTTCGCTTCTATGAAACCATTAAACTATTTTGAAAATTTTCATTACAAATAGCTTGACGAGCAGCTGGCAGATGAAACCTATGAGCAGTTTGAGGAGCGCGTTCTCAACAAACGAGCTGCGACAATGTATAACCTTGTGCGTGCTAAAATGCAGCTTAGCGACTCCATCCCGTTCTCAGACATGGCTTTTCGAAATAATAAGAAGCAGGTTAGTTAATAATAAAAGCAATCGTTTTTTTTTTTATTATTATTTATCTTAATAATTAAAATACGTTTTATTTAGGTCGCACAAAAGTTTTACACTTTGTTGGTCCTTAAGAAAAATCAGGTCCTTGAGCTAGCACAGGCCAAGTCGTATGCTGAAATTCTGGTTTCTCAAGGACCTAAATTTGAATCGCCGTCCTTGTGAAGTGCGTTCAAACTACATAATGTTTCGAGTGTTGAAAAGATTGTCAAAAATGTGTCATGTTTTTCTCGTTTTTTTTTTTCGATAATTTTTTACCGAGAACAGCTATGTGTTTTATTCCCATTTGTTACGGGATGATAATGCGTGATTAATTGTAATACAGAATCGTGTTTCCAAGTAAATTTGATTTTATTTCGGATTTATTTTTGTCTTGAACTTGCTCGCAGTGAAATTTTTTTTATTAGACATTTATTTTTATTTGAACTAAAAAACAAACATTTCCGAAAAGTTGATTGACAGCCGTAATTTTGAGTTTAATAACTTAACATCACGGTGCTGTGATGTTTTCGGCTTTCCCTGATCAAATCAGCGAGCTTTCTGTTAAGACATTTGATACTTCAGGTACAGAAGAGAGATTTACCACCAAAAACACAAAGCAAATCGCAAATCAACGAAATGTGTAAGAATTATCAAAACAATTGATTTGTTTTTATATATGATTGTTTCCTTATCCTTAAACAGCCAACCTTAGGGATTTCCTTTTTTGTCGTGAAAATTTTCAATTTTTCAGGACCTTTGCAGTACAGTGCTGCTACGGCGCTAATGTGCATGTCTTTTCATGTGGGCGGCAATACCAAACATTTTCAAACTTCGGTTAGGTCAGAGTCATATTGTCACAGAACAATAAACAACCCTTTAACCTGTTTAACTCTTAACTATAACGGTTTCGGCTTTCGTATGGCGGATTCTTCTCTCAGTAGGCGAAGAATTCGTCGCTTTTCAAAACTTCAAAAAATTGTGTTTGTCTGAAGTCTGAAACGAGTGAAGTTTCATCAATAGTTTCTATTAATTCCAACAGATGGAAATTATTTTGATCCACCTCCCCCGCTCGTTATTCTATTGCAGGATACGTACTACATATGTGCCTGCCAGGATACTAGTTAATGTGCCGAATAAATATAATGAAGAGATAAGAACCCCGCGGATCGCAAAGTTAGAATCTTTGAAAAAATTCTGCATGTGCAAAATTGATGGGATTTGCGACTGGCTGCAATGCCTGGTCTTATTAAATCGTAAACCGGTAGACCCCACATCTTGGCCGGACTTGGCTTCATTGAGTCGTGGACTCGTTGTTCAATCACAAATGAGTTTCAAAAAAAAAAAAATGAAGGTTGTCAAAGCTTCCGGGAAGGTGAGCAGAGTAACTTTTCACTTTAACAACAAGGCGAAAACATCAAGATTTAAAAAGAGACAAAAATAATCAGGAAACTCGCAAGGGAACTCAGGATTACGACTGGAAGGTTGTCGTCAATTTAGAAAAATAACTGATGGAATACAAGGTGGCATTCTGCCCGTTCAAAATTTATTTGCGTTCGTATAAAAACACTAAAACAGAGACAGTGATTGTTTAATTATAGTTTAATCAAATCTCGACCCCCCTTTATTTAGCATTTTCTTTCATCTTTTAGAAATTACTGACTTTTACCTGACTTTGTATGGCTGACTGGAAGAATCGATAGGTGGCATTGGTATCTGTTCCACATGATCCATCTGTGAAATATGCCAGCAGGCTCTTATTAACTAGTAGAGTTGGTGAGCGGCTTTTAGAGAGTTGGAGTCAAAATTGGGCTGCTAAATTTATGGACACAGACCGATAGGCGATACTAGTCCAAGTCTCGAGACGAGTGACACCGACAGCTTCAGGCCAAACAGCAACAAGTGTCCTAGTGCTGCCTAGTATATACACAAATAGATTATTTTTAAGAAGTTATGTCAGCTTCCCGTATGGTGTTCCTTTTCTACTCTTGCATTTGATGTTGAAAAACGTTTAAACTGGATACAAGGAGGGAGATTCGTTATTCGGGTGAGTCGATCTTGATTTTGACACTTTGGGCCGCTTTTGGCTAAGGCTGGCGTTCAAACAATTCACTTGAAATGTCAAACGCTCTCGTCCGTAATATACTTTTGCCCACCTGTGTTTCAAGTGCAACACCAACACATTTGATTGTTGTATATTCAGAAATAGGCCTATGCATAATTTTGTAATTCTATTATGCCATTGGTTGAAAAATGCGCACCAAATGATCATGTAGTTGTTCGATTACGTAGTTTTCGTTACCATTAATCCAATTAATCAATTATTCAATTACTTTTGGCAAACTAGTTAATTATGATTTGCAACTATTTCCTATAAGAGATTTTTAAATTTTGGCAAAATTGAAACCAGATGTTATACAGTAAGGTATCAATAACAGCTATTTTAATCAAGATTCAAGAGACAATGCATTGCATGCATTTCAAAGAGCAATATTCTATTTGTTTGAGATTTCAACTGTTGCATTGCTAAATATTAGCTGTTGCATTTTTAAATCATTATGGTTATTGTTCATTTATATAGACGTTATACACAACTAAGTCTATACGTGAGACGAGCAGATTATCAATAAAAGGGTGACCTAAATAAGGAGACAACAGGTGTAACACCTTTTACCAATAACGAAAGTAATCTAAAACAGAAACAAGGAAAGGAATGAAGGCGGAGCCAATCCGCCCCAACTTTCCCCGTCCATTTATTTGTCCCTATATGCGTAATGCGTATATAGGTGAGCTCGTGATACGCGTTCTTGCCACTAGGCATGGAATTTACCTGTTTTCAAATTTATTCCTTTCCTGTTTTCTCTACTATGAATGAACGTGATTTTAAAAAATGTATCCCGAAATTACATTTTCTCGTATCACGTAATAACGAAATAGTAAAAATGTTTTGAATTTTGGATTTACCCAATGTATTTTGACCCGAATGAGTTTATACGAACCCAACTACCCAAGTCTTAACCGCAACCTATTGCATTCTTATTTGTTTTTCGTTTACGTACAAACAGAGGTGTAGAAAAGGCTTGGCGGGTAAACTAAGCGTAATCTCTTTAACTATCGGGTGATAATAATCATTGATAAGTGAGCTCATTTCTTTTTATTAGTGAGCGCATTTCCTCAGAGATAACTACCACTTGCAAAGCAGAGCATATTTGATTATTATTGTTTTTGTCACTGCCGAAATTGCAATTCATTTTCAATGTACTGGAAACATTTTCGCTAAATTGCTCCATCTTCGTCCATCTGAATTCAGAAATAATGGAAAACGACATGGATCCTAGTGAACGCCTTGATTACTTAGAAAAGAGACTTGACGACCAAAATAATGAAATCGTTTGTCTGTAAGTAGTTGATTTTAATTGATTGAAATATCATTTGAATTCTAAAAAATCATTTGCTTTCATAAAGGCGTTCCACTTTAGCCGATGCCTTGCGCCGCCTTAGTGCTATAGAATCCCAAAGGGGTCAGTAAAAACATCCATCTTTTCTATTCCACTGCATAAAATAAGAGATGTAATTCATCCGCGATACCCGCATTTCGATTACTCCAGGTATTAGTCCTGTTAAAGAGTCTGCTCGATCAGTTCAAAGCGCAAGTTTGTTGGCCGACTGCAATAACTCGCCCAGTTCATCTCAGCCATCACGCGACGTGTCTCGACGCCTTGTGTCATCTGCTAGTACACCTAACGTTCAAAACCGGAATTCCGGCATGAATCAGTCAAACGGTTCTTTAGTGTCAGAATCCCCGAGCTCCAATAGCGGATCACCTGCTCCATCACCGTCGCCGACGTCCCGACAACAGCACGGTAATACTCTCTCGAGATAGTAAGAAATCTTTCGAGACCTTTAAGTTTCACACATTTTTCTTTTCTAGTTCAATTTAATAGTTTGATTTCCGAAGTTGGCAATGGTCGAAATAAAACGTCCAGTTTCTCAATGAAGCCATCATTCATGTCGACCCCAAATAGCCTGCGAACCGCTAAACGTTGGAGTTCAACCAGCGATTTCATCCCTTCAAACGCTTTAGTATCAAGGTATTAAGGCTTGTGGTTAGGATTATATTTTTAGTTATACTGTATATAATAAATTCCTATATGTTTTCATACAGCAGAAGACCAGATTCAAATTCGCTGCTTAACCTGAACGTGAAAAATCCGGTTGGAAACATGCAAAAATACGGGTAACTTGCTTCGAACGTTATTTTATTTTACGTATATTAACCAATGTTACTGAATTTTAATTTTAATTTTAAAATTGCTCGAAAGAAATTTTTTCTCAAATATGCCTTTTACAAAAGCTGAGCTCGACGTGACGAGAAAAAATTTTAAAATAATGGTTGATTCAAACTTTTGATTTATTTTTATTTTATTTTTTGTAAGAGCTCGTGATGCATTTTATAGTAGCGATGAAGGAATCGTCAAGTTCGTCTTCAAAGGTACCTGTAACGTTTATTATTATTTATTAAAAGGTGCAGTTTGGTAACATGTATTGTTTTCAATTCTAGGTCGAAACTTGAATTTTTACATCCCGACTTCGTTACGGGAAAAATATTCAGTGACGTTCAGTTTATCTGTTCCGGAAAAAAAGCTAAAAATGGAATGGGTGTATCCTTTTATAATTATTTAAGTTAATTTTAGTTGATTTGTTTTTACTGCTCTTTAATGCTGTGGTAACACAAAAAATTGTAAAAACCTTATAAATGCCTTAACTCAAAGTTTGATCAAAGTTATGGATATCGAGGCAAGGATTGTCGCTCAAATTTGTATCTCATTCCAACCGGTGAAATAGTTTATTTCATTGCCGCCGTTGTTGTACTTTTCAACGTCGACGAGCATGGTATTTATATTCCCCTCTCATGACTTCTAGGCCTATTTCCTCAAGTTAATTTTTCTTTTCTAGGACAGCGGTTTTATCTTGGACACACCGGTGAAATTAAATGGTTACAGAATTTTTAATATTTGTCAAGATAAATTGGAAAATTAACAAATATTCGGTTTACTTTTTTCATGCAGCTTGACTGTTCATCCCAACAAACTTTTAATTGCATCTGGTCAGTCCGGTGGTAGAGAATACCATGAAGGCTTCGTATGTTCTTATACATCTTTCTAATGTCTCTTTGAGTTTTCTGATGGCTTTTCTTATTTGATTTGTTGTATCCCATTATAAATTATAGCCTCACGTTCGCATTTGGAATTCTGTCAGCCTTCAAACTCTTTTCGTCCTTGGTCAAGGAGACTTTGGAAAGTCTGTTTCTTCTGTCGCCTTCTCAAAAGCGGTAAATACTTGTTTGATTAAGTTCATTTCTTATTTTTATGCATGAGAATCTGATTAGGACGGCGGAAACCTTTTGATGGTTATTGACGATTCTACCGATCACATTCTTTCCTTGTGGGAGTGGCAAAAGGGCGAAAGAGGAGTAAAAATAGCGGAAACAAGGGTATATACCTAGTTTATTAATATTATGAAGTTAAACTTGAAAGTCCAATTTTTATTATTATTTTTTAGTTTTGTACTTATTTTTTAAATGATTTTTTACATTATTTTAAAATGCACGTAGTGTTCATCCGATTTGGTGGTCGCTGTTGAATGGAATCCTATTCCTAGAGAACGTTTTGCGTTTGTTACCAGTGGAAAAGGACACATATGTTTTTGGTCTCTTGAAAACGGGTTGTTATCTCGTAAACTTGGAATTTTTGAATCTCGCGACAAGCCAAAATACGTCACTTGCCTGGCCTTCGCCGATAACGGAGACGTATGTGAAACATTTTTAAATGAAATCAAATAATTAACACGTCACCCTATATTAACATATTAAGATATTCAGCTGGATGATTTGTTGACTAGTTTTATATTTCTTTAGTGTATTTCTGGTGACTCCAATGGTTGTCTTATCATTTGGTTAAAGGGTATGTATTTCTCCTCAAGGGTGAACGAAATCACAGCTTTTTATAATGTACTGTATTACTTTCCCAATTTTCAGGTTCAAATATTGTTCAAAAAACGCTTCGCAACGCTCACGAGGGGCCAATTTTCTGTTTGCTTACACTGAAAGACGGACGAATAGTCTCGGGAGGCGGCAAAGACGGGCAGCTCGTCCTTTGGGATTTCCCTTCGTATCGTAGAACTGGATACATAACCGAGGTAACATGTTTTCTCTATTCCTTGAATCCCGTGCTAATTTGACTGTCTCATCCACTGATTCCCATACAACATCACAGATATTCACACGTAATTTCGCTTCTAGTTTTAGCGACATTTTTAGTTAATAACCGAATATAATTTAGATTCCTGAGAAATACGGAAATGTGCGCATTGCAGTTCAAGGAAAAGGAACTCAGATTTTAGTCGGGACTACGCGCAATGCGATACTGAGAGGCAGCTTCGACTTACCTTTTAAACCTGTACGTCTACATTACATGATTGAATTTCCAGAATAGTTTTTTAAATAATAATAATATTATTTCATAATCAGTTGATGATTGGTCACACTGAAGAATCAACGGGCTTATGCGTTCATCCCAGTCAATCGCAATTTGTGTCTTATGGCTACGACGGGCGCATCCAACTCTGGGACACGATGAGTCGGACACTCATCTGGGAAAAGGACATTGAAAATGCAGTCACGTCGGCGTGTTTCTCTCCGGAAGGATCGGTGCTGGTTTTAGCTACCACAAGTGGGAAATGGTTTGTCATGGATTCGGAGACTCGGGACATGTACGCCCAACACACTGATGGCAATGAACCTATTCAAGTAAACAAATAGTAAATTAAGTACTATTTTTTAAATAATAGGATCATTTTTTTTAGAACCTATTGAATCAGAGTTTTTTTAAATAATGAATCCTCTGGTCTGCGTATGATTAACTTTAATACAGGTGGTCAAGTTCTCTCCAAACGGTAAAAGCCTGGCTATTGGCTCCAAAGATGCATCAGTCTACATATACCAAGTCCTGGACAGATACCGCAAATATTGTAGAACGGGGAGATGTGTGGTAACAAGCAATTCCATCTATTTTGCAATCTGGTACTGTATATTTGACTGATTTTCGTAATGAAAGGGTCACTCGAGCTTTATCAGTCAAATGGATTGGTCCTGTGATAACGTGCACCTTCAGACGAATTCTGGAGATAACGAATTGTTCTATTGTACGTATGTATTCTCGAAAAGGCAACATGAACTCATTTTTTAATTGAAGCTTTAACTTTGAATTCTTTCCAGGGAATACTGGAGTGTGTCGTCAAATAACCCTCGTTCCTAGTATACGAGACGTGGAATGGAATTCCGTTACCTGCCCAGTTAGCCCCACTTCTCTAGGAATATTGTCGGAAGGAATTGACGGCGCTGACGTTTATTCGTGCTGTGCATCTAACTCCAGGCAACTTATGTGTGCAGGAGACAATAAAGGACGTCTTAAGCTATACAGATATCCTTCCCAACCCAAAGTATAACCCAAATTTTTATTTTACCTTTTAAATTGTAATTGTTAAATCATTGTGATATTTCATATTTTCCAGTCGCCTTGCCATTCTTACCAGGGGCATAGTAACATCTCGAACGTTTGTTTTCTATCTGACGATACAAGAGTATTGTCGGCCGGTGGTCGCGATTCGTCAGTAATCCAGTGGACAGTAGAAAATTGACAAATACCATCCCTTTTCATGCGTAAAAAAAGAGAAAAACAAGAAATAGTAAAATTCGACATCTCTGTTGTACTTATCATCAGAGTCCACAGCTAAACTATTATTTCTTTTAAAGAACGAATAAACAAAATCAGAAAAAAAAGAAATGCAAAATTTGTGTTAGACTTGTTTCAAATTAGTCAACATATACTATCATATTTAGATTTTTCTTTTTTTGTTAGATGAAAGTATATTTAGGTATTTTCCTCTTGTCATTTCTTTGGCTTCTTCCAGACCAAGCTGATAAGCTAAATTCTGCAATTGCTTGACTTCAGCTATCAGTTCTTGTGCTGTTAATTTGGAATAACCTAAAAAAAAAGGTAAATATAAGGTAAGAATTCATTGATAATATGAACCAAATCAAGAGTGGCCCATTAAAAATTTCTGCAATGATTTATCCAAGAGTTTGGGACAGAGGTTATGGATTTTTGTAGTAAACTAAATTAGGCTACATAAAGATTACTAAAGAAATACTTGGACAGGAAATGTTTTGAATGTCTCAGATAGATTTCTAAATTGAACATTTTACACAATCTTACGTCCAACTAGTGTATAATCATGCTTGTCCAATTCTTGGGGAATGATGGATAGGGGTAACGCTGGCATCTCTGGTGATCTTGGAGGCTCAATGACGTACTCTATCCCTGGATCTATTTTAAAGAGAAGCTTTATTACAATACCCGTCGACACGGAACTTTGTAAATGAATAGTTACAGTTTCGTTCAGGCCAAATGTCAGGAGAGGCGCGATCTAGTTTTTCAGTACTAAGTAGACTCTGTTCCAAATCTGTATGAATATTTAGATTAAAAGCAGTTAACAACTTGACCAATTGTATACTACTACCTGAAGACGGTTCCTTTTTCGCTTTCATTTTTGACATTCTATTAGCGTTTGCAAGGAAAGAAACTGCACGAAACTACGCGTAGAGTTTGTTATGTTTGTGTGAGGTAAAAGCTAAAAGTAAGCTGATTGCTTTGTATTTTGTGTTTTTAGGCGTTGCAAAATTAAACAACAAATAACTATTCGCGTTGCCAGACTTTCTTAGTTTTTTAAATCTTAATTGCAAAACAGTATGCAAATCATTGATTTGAATGAAATATCCTATAATTCTGAAATTCCTTTCTTAAATTCAACTTTGAAAGATATCAATTAACTTTTTTTATATTATTTCAATATTACCCGACGCATCCCCCCTTATATTTCTGTGGATTTTGATACCCAGAGCCACCTATTGCATTTCTTAACAACCCGGTGTTAAACTCGGCTTTAAAATTTTTACCGGTGCAGCTGATTTTACCAGATAATTCCTTTTTTTAGTTTTTTTCTTAATAAACTAGTTCATACTCTAAATTAAACTGAATTTGGTACACAATATACACTGAAGATCCTGGTATTTTCGACCAGCAACCGTTTGGATAACAGATTGTTCTCAATGTAAGGCAGAATGTTTACAGTGTCCACACGATCGTATCCAAATCAATTAACCAGAGACAACTGAACATTTACCCTTAAACTTAGATCGCATCGACTGGCATCCAGGAAGGATTTATTCAGTGACAGATACTGTATACACCTGCAATTTAATTTGCGAATATTGTAATAGCATTGCCATCCGTTTGACTAGAACCGACTAGAAAAACGAATTTTTTAAATTGTGCGATGATAAACGAAATCTAATTCTAGTTTCCACTTTCCAGAATGCGACATCGCTTTCGCTGTTGTTTTAATAGCGTGAGCCTAATGTAAAAAAAACTAAAAAATACGAAGTGTTTAAAAACGCTCGACAGAAACTGCCATAATGTAAAAAGGCAACAAAAAGAAAGAAAGAGCCGGGGGTTTAAAAAAAAAAACTTGTTTGATCCATTCTGAAATGAAGGAGTGCTTGCTGCCTGGATGTAAAGTATTGGAGGAAAGATAACAATTGACGTCAGCGGTAGCCCATAGTCTCTTCCGGATCATAGCGAACAGGAAACCAAGTCCGGAAGATGACGTTAGCCTTGGTCCCCATTGTTGGGCTCCTATGAAAAGATGGCTATGTACACCAGCAGCAGCAGCAACTCTCCCAACTCAAATTTAAAAAGAAGGCGCGTGTTCGACCACTCGCCACGGAAATGGAGTAGGCACATATAATGCCGCCGCGCGCGGCCTCCCTTTGCTCTTACTCTTCTCTTACTCTTCTCTCTCTCTCTTGTCACCCAACTTTATACAGCCCTCTGCTCATTTTTCACCGTTCACCAAGCCCATTTCAACTTTGCCTTTATGATGAGTTCGTCCTCTTTATTCCGTTATTTTTACGCTTCATCAAACAATACAAGCTTAATAAATAAATAACTGGCTACCGGTAGTATATAGTGATGCAATGTTTCGACTAGGCTTTTGATGTCGATTCCTTCAGTTTGAGTTGGCCAACACAGTCTAATGCTGATGCGGGTTTTTATTCACTTTCAAAAACTGGCCCTCCAATCAAATAAATAAAAACAGTTGCTTCAGTAATTCAATTATTGAAAAATAGCCTAACCAGCGCATCATATTTTTATGAAATGGTGTTTGATTTAATCTACATACATATTTAACTGTATTTAGCGATAGAAGTTTCAATTCTTATTAAGACTCTCGCATATCATCTGTCAGGAAATGAAATGCGGTACTAGGAATATTATTTAACTCTATAAATAGCCCATATTACTTGTGTGTATAATCGCTAAATAAGAAAAACGGCCATTTTTTCTGGTAAATGCCAAAGTTGATATCCATTGATATTATTCGGAGCGCGGTATGAAAGTGCCAACGGGTCAATAGCAAGAGAGAATGGGCCGTTTCACTGCGCTGTCTATTTAACATGTGTTCCTTATTCCATTACCCGGCGTGCCCGCGACTTTTGAAAGAGCCTTTAGAATGTAGAAAATGGCTTTTGTCGGCCAGTCACTTTTCGGTGGCGTCGTTGACTTTCACACAACGCCATTCTACATCTGTTTATACATAGATATGGCTGTGAAAAGAAGTATTCGACACGGGCCGAGCTAGGAAATCAAAGCCAAATTCCAATGACACGCTTGTCGGACATCCCAACAGATGCGTCTACATACGAGTTACGTGGTTACAGCACCGCAGCGCATCAGAGAAAAGAAATCGATTGTCCAATTGTGTAGCGTTTCTAAACCATACATTTGGATCACCATGGTCACATTTCCCTTTCAGACGTCACTACCTTTTGTGGCCGATAGAGAAAAAAAGGAAAAAAAGGAAAATTGAAAAAACCCCAGGCCCATTTCGCCTACAAAGAAGTAATGGCTTTCAACAATCTTTGATGTATAATACCTTTAGCGTCCCATAACACTGAAACCGGAAGTCTTTACACAATTACGCTAAACATAGGCGAGACAATCTTTTGCAACGACGTAAGCCCACACACCTTTTTGGTGGTCTGAATATGAATGCTTTCAAATATACAAGGGCGGAAGGTCGATTCTTTGACTTGAGTGAAGTTAAAAAGCCCATCGCTAACGTAATAATATCAATGCAAGAACAATATTTAAGCCAAATCAGTACCGGTAAACAATATGCTGTATTATTCTGTTTTCCTTTTTTTTTTTGTTCCTTCAAACATTTGCTGATGAAGCAATAGTGGACATTTCAAAGAAAGAATATTTCATAAGATAACCAGTAATTGAATGAATAGCCATTAACGCAGCCTAATTGCTTCGCAATTGTTAAAGCAAATGCAACAGAGAATAAAAGCTAATTCGTGATTTTTACATTTCGTGATTCGAACATTTTTAATTTTTTGTTGAATCGTTTATTTTGTTGTTTGAGGCTTGTGTACACCTAAGATGCGGTATACCCATTATAGTGTTTTTATTTAACTGATATGATGCGTTCGTATACATTTTGTAAAATAATCGAGTGCCTGTTTTACTATTCAATCAATTTGATTACCATTATTTGGAAAAACGCTAAATTCCTTTTGTAAAATGAAGAAATTAAGCGTGGGTCTGGCGTGGGTCCAGTGAGATATGGTTTCCAATAAATTATTTGATTTGTTGTACAGTTTTTCTCACTGGTCTAAAATAACAAATGATTAAACTGATTTTAAAACTTGCCTCTTTTCCACAATTATAGCCAACGTTATTATATATATCGGCGAAGCCTTTTCTTCATTTAACCAAAAGAGGTTCCTGAAATGTGAAAAGTGTGTCGCATACCTTGAATTACGTCGACGTTGGTTAATGTCGTGGCTGTCACGATGTGTGACGTGCGATGAGAGTTACATATCCTGACGCGTAGCGTGGCGTGGCGTGGCGTGGCGTGGCTGGAGGACTGTTGGCTGTTGCTCAACTGGATACACTGACAATACAGAATATACAAGGCTTGATGCAGTGTAGCAGTGCCTTGATTTGATTTCCTCTTGTTTCTGTCCGGATTCGGCGAAGACTTTGAGCATATAATAAACGATACGGACCCGTGCATATGCTGCAGAGCTGCTGCAGAGCTGTGGAATCGTCAGGAAGTGAAGTTGGGCCAAGTAATAACCGCTCCAGCTCTTTATCGTTCTCATGTTGCCAGTCAACTGCTTTCCGACCAAAATTTGTTCGTTAGTTGAGTCACGTGACCTATAGGGCGCCCCTCACATTCACGAGAGCTACCCCCCCCCCCTCCTTCTCCTCCTCTCTCTCTTCTTACCTAACTAACAATATCCCTTTCAATAAAAGCTTTTGACGCTTTTGACTGACTGTCTGAGGGGCGTGAGGGGCTTACGTGCCGTTTTTCGCCTTTCCCTCTTCGCACTGTAAATTTCATTTCGCCTTAATGAACCGGTCCTCGTTAAAAGCATTTCAGTTAATCATAACACAACAAGCAACAAATAAATGAAGCGAAATAATAATAAATACCTTTTTTTAAAAAACAAATTTCCTTAATTTAATTTACATACAGACTAATCAACACAATTAAGGACAAAAAAATTTAAACTGACAGACTGGTTCTTATGAAATCATATAGTCGGGGTGGAGAGGCGCAGGTTCTGCATTTGTTGTTGATGTAACTCTATCAGTTACAACTACTGAGGTACGTTATTCGTCGGTATGTGTCAATTTAAGTCACACTAGCAAATAACTAGGAGTTCAATTCTGAAATCAAAAATTATTGTGTTCCATTCACAACCTCAGCACTTGATCAGTCAAAAAAATTAATAAACTGATAAAACTAAAACAGGTATCAATTGTTTCAATAATACACAATATAAAAACTAGTCTATAAATTAATAGTTCGTTGGCAGCAACAAAAAAAAGAATAAAAGAAAAAAGGAAAAAAGTTTTGAAAGCTTTAATCCATTCTGAGCCGGGTATTTTCAATAGAGCTGTGTCGGCCATTGTACCTGCGGTTGAAATTCGAAATCCCTATTAAGGTGATCGGTAATGTTGTTAAACCATCATGCGCCTGGCTAGGCTCTTTTAGAACTGCAGTGATGTCGTATAAGCAGACAGAAGGAGGGACGCACGTCGTCCCCAGCAAATAAATAAGATTCAACACCCCATTGTCAAACGCTATATAGCTGCCTTCCTGCGTTCGATAAGCATCCATCCGCAGCACACTATAGTATACAGTCGCAAACCTTTTCACTCCCCGGCATTACACATTCATTTGATAAAGAATTTAAACCCACATCACGGAGAAAACATTCCAATAAGAAAAGAATGAAATAAATGGGTGGAAGAAAACAGCTCCAAATAATTCGATCAGTTTAGGCCCCACGCCTATAGAGATATAGTCAGTCTGCGGCTCTGGGCAACAGGCAGTATTATTCAATAGTTCCATCAAAACATTTCAACATTTATTTTCTCTATACTATAAGATGTATTTCTATTCTAAACGACTGCGACGACATTTTTGTAGACCAAAGGTCGAGCAGATAGTGTGCCCCATTATGGAACACGAAATAAGAAAGTAGGCTAGTACATACAACACATAATTATATTCAACTTCCGTGTTTGACATCCGTCGGTCGATCTAACTACTCTAAATATCCATATAGCTTATTCCTCATTTTCTTATGGGACCGAATTGTGACGAGAATGTCTTGTGGCGTGTTGTTTCCCGGTGTTTCCGAGTCCAGACTTTTTAAAACTCCAGCCAAAAGCGAAAAGCTGTAAACGGAAAGTTGAAGACGAATGGGAGCGAGACGAGCCATGCAGCGGGGAGATGGGGGGGAATAATGTTGGACGAGCGGTGTTCGCACCCGAGACATATGTGGATTGAAATAAAGGTCTAATCTCTGTCGACGACAATTCAAAGTGAGAATGATTGAACCAATAAGAGAGACCACGAAATCCAGGAACCCCCTCACTGCCGCAACCTCGCCTGTCGTCCAGGACTCCAAGCTGCAGGCTGGGTGGGTTTATAGGGCAACAGCGACTGTTGGATCTGATATTCTGGTTAGACATAAGGCGGGCTTTACTCTTGAATACCCTGTGCAAGTGTCAGCCAAAACAGCGGGGGTTGTGCCCGCGCCCGCAATAGCAATGGCAGTCC
Source organism: Daphnia pulex (assembly GCF_021134715.1). Classification (NCBI taxonomy): domain Eukaryota; kingdom Metazoa; phylum Arthropoda; class Branchiopoda; order Diplostraca; family Daphniidae; genus Daphnia; species Daphnia pulex. The sequence goes on from NC_060027.1 coordinate 6,472,733, forward strand.
GGGGCCGAATAACAGACGCCATCCAGCCATCCAGCCCCATCCAGCCAGCCGCTTCAGTTATATAGTCGCTACTATTTCAGTGTGTACCGGTATAGAGTCTACAGTGGTGGGCTGTGCGCGCTGGGGTCGACAGTCATCAATCCTGCTTAGGTGAAGACACCAAGTCATCTAAAATGCAGCTAGCGAGCCTCCTGCTGTTCCGGCTGCCAACGCCTATATACCATCAACTCCAACCGCTTGTATATACAAAACGCTCCTCTATATTATAGCTGCTATATACAGCTTTTAGATCTAAACGAACTGTGTGTGTGCAACTCTCACTCTCTCTTTCTCTCTTATTTAGAAGCGTGAGCCCTTTTATTCGCGGCGCTCGCCAAGTACCTCGACGACCATGGGCGTTGCTGGTTATTAATGGACACTTGCTCGTCCGGCTATCTATATACACACACAAAGCTGTATCCGGTGAAGAGTACACAGTTGAACGGTAACAGAGTTGTTGGCTTCTCTCTTTCCGATACTGTTCCCCTCTATTAGTGCCACGCGGGGGGGATTATTCACACATTTTTATCTTATTCGATCTTATTACTCATTTTTTTTAAATGGAATTAAAAGTCCTTTGGGGGAGGTAAACAAATATTTGTTATTAGGCATGTTAGATCTGTGATAGTTGTGAAATTAAATCGTCAAAACGAAAGAGAAAAAAAAGATTTGATGTAACTGATGATGACATAGGGTTCGGTCACATCATTAGGGTAATTTCAACATGCAAAATTTAAAAAAATAGATAATTATAAAAAAAAATGTAATTTTTTTTTATCATATTGCTTGATTTCGACTAACTTAACATAATTGTTAGTTATATAGTTGACCCCATCAAGTGAGCAATAGTTCCTAGGGTTAAAAAGGGATATGAAAAAACTCGGCATTTAAATAAGCCTATCATTACCCAATCTGCGCATACCCTCCAACTAAACGACAATAAAATCAAGTAAAATTGAATAAATTAGAGATTGGCATGGCAACCAAAGAGAACAACAAATTTAGAGAGAGAGAAAAAATCAATGGCATCAACCTATCTTTCCTTTTTTTAAAAAATTAATCTTTATGGCATTCGTGTTATTCTTTCAATATTGCGTTTGTGTGATGTGGAGGGGGAAGTTGGAGATGCGGTAGAAGATTCTTGGCCGCGACTCTGCCCATCCAGCAGCAGCAATGGAGAATATGGTGGAACTGCTCGGCTATCAGGAGTTCGCCGCTTGAGTGAACTCGTCACGGATGAATATACACAGCGGTCATCAGCTTCCTCTATGGCTCCTCCCCAAAAGGCCCAAAAGCACATATTCTCGATCGAGTTTTTGATTTTCTTTTTTCTTTTTTTTCTTGGTCACATGTACACAGATAAGAAGAACATCGATTGAGTATGTGCATACTATGTATGTAGACTTCATCCGGATCTAGACATCATCATCTCCCCTCAAACACGACCGCAAACATTTTCTTGTATCTTCCCTAATCTCTTCCTATGGCGCGCGCCTTCAGTCGAAATCTGTTTGACCGAAATGTCGATCATGTCAAACGGCAAATATTAGCTGTAACTATATTATTATACGGCATAGACTAGAAAATCAATGACCTATATATATTCCTCCTTATTAATTCGTTGAAATTAACCAATGATTGATCCCAGCTTCTTATTGGTCAACAGTTATTTCTGCTGCCGGGTTGTATATACATTTCTGATTTGGTGTATTTTCCATCAGCTCTCGTGTTACGTGTCAGAAACAGCGCCCACACACATCATTAAGGACATTCGCTCGGGAAATCATGTCATAATATTACTTATCCACTGATATAAATTCGAACGGTTTTACGACAGTAAAGTGATGGCCTATATATGGGGTAGGAGATGTTTAATTCAACATCCTCATTGATTTTCAATGAATTTACACTATATTATAAACAATACATCTTATATGAATCAAAGTTACATGAATTTGTGTTGGGTACTGACGTACTAAATTTTCAAAAAATGAAATTCAATAGGAAAAAAAAAATTCCGAAAGAAACAAAAGTGCCAAAATGAGTAGAAATGCGATTTAACAAGAAGATGAAAAATGAGTCGAGAAAAAAAAATGTAATCAAAAGTTTTTCGGCACGGCGATAACTTGGCGGTATTTTGTGCCTAATCAAAGCAACCGAGAAGATATTAAAGAATCGATACGTTTGAATGTGAGATCGCACATAAGCTATACACTAAGCCAATAACCTTTGTTTCTTTTTGAAATATTAACATTATGATACGATATTTGTATTGGTACTTTCGTGACAAATTGGAGGGGGGCAGAAATTATTACTCGTGTATTTAAAAATCGAAAGAATCAAAAACTGGGATAGTATAGTAGTAGTAATAATAATATATATAATAGGTGTACGGTTTTGTTTTTTCCTTGTGGACCATTGCATCACCACCAGCGAGACTGTGTCGGCACAAAGGCCAGGGAGTGGGCCTGCATCAAAGGGATGTTTGAGCCGGGAGGAATGTTTGAGCCTGTTGGTAAAGCGGCCATCGAATGCGTTGCTGCTGCTGCTGCTGCTGCTGTCGGATGCAGATTCTGTTGGTTGGCCGCCAAAGCTGCTGGTTGCAGTTGCATAGCGGCCGGATCAGCGGCCGCGTTGACTGCTGCCAGCCCATTCAGACCGAATGCGCTGGCCATGTTTAGGCCGGCATTCATATTAAAGGAGATGGCGCTCATGCAAGCAGCTGCCGCAGCTGCCGAATTAGTCAGCGAGCCTGGGAATTCGTGAGATTGAACAGCGCTGGCGGATTTGTCAGCAGGGCCGGCCATGCTGTAGGCACCGGCACCGCCGCCACCCCCGTTGGAGGCCATTGAATGACTCAAAGGGGTGGCCATGCAAGTCCGCCCGTTTCTGACCAGAACCGGGACGGCCACTCTGCGGGCCGGTGCCATCGACTGATGATGCTGCAGATCCTGGACGTTTTTCTCGTGCCGGGCCCGTTTGGTCTTGTAGCGGTGATTCTGGAACCAGATCTTGACTTGCGTCGGGGTCAGGTGAATGAGGTTGGCCAAATGCTCCCGTTCGGGGGCCGACAAGTAGCGCTGCTGGCGGAATCGACGCTCCAGTTCGTAAGTTTGAGCTTTGGAGAAGAGGACGCGTCGCTTGCGTTTCTTATTACTCAGGCCCTGCTGCTGCTGCTGCTGCTGCTGCTGATGGTGGTGGTGGTGGTGGCCATCGGCAGGGTTGTTGGATCGGCCGGGCAACTCCTTTCTCCTCAGCAGGGCCTTTCGCTGATGGTCGTCGTCGTCGTTGTCGTCGTCGTCGTCGGCGTCGGCGTCACTTTCGCTGAGTCCGTCGTCTTGCATGCGGGAGTCGTCGCGCAGATCGTCGCAGCTGCTGTGACTAGCATTGAAAACGTCCAGGTCACTGTCGTCCTCCATTAGGCCGTTGTTGCAGTCGGTGCTGTCCGGGCAGGCGTCGTCCTGGCGCAAATGCAATGAGTTGTGCTGGCCGTCCGTTTTGCAGGCGTTGCCGTGTCCCTCCTGGATGGGCGTCGAGCAAGTCGTGTCGGGACTCAGAGGCGTCGTCATTGTGACGTGGTGATGGCTGGCGTTTTTGGCCAGTCGCGATTCCCACCGACTACTGGCTGCCAGCGAGGAGGCCAGCGACAAGCTTTCGCTGCCGTGTGGGTGGTGATGTGCATGGGCCACTAGCCCGAATGGTCCTAAGCCTAATTCGACCAACAAATGACAATTAACATTTGAATGCTGAATCACATTTATTCCTCCCACTCTCTCCCCTAACGAGCTGTTATTAGAAGAGACCAGATTATTAGACATTTGAATCAGAAAAATAGTAATAATAGTATACACCAGGCATTCAATATAGATTTGATAAAAATAGAGTAAAAAACAAACAAAAATGGAAGTAAAAGAATAAACAGGAGGAAAAGGAGAACTTACTTAGGTTTCGATTTGCATTGGCTATGGCCGACGTAGGCCAGCGAGCGGCCAGGCTGTAGAGAAGATCCGTCGGATAGCCAATCGAGTAATCGGCCGTGTGGTAGCGCGGGAACGAACTGCCGTAAGGTCGCAGTTGATTCTCTTCGACCATTTGAAAAGTGGACGAGAACAAGTGGCTGTTGAGGAAACTCGCTTCTATCAAGAAATGAAATCACACATCAATGGACAATTACATTTTATTTGTTTGTTTTTGTTTTTTCCAAAATCTCGTCCAGTTGCTGAAAGATGAACGAGACGTCTTGGATTCACTGGGAATTTGAACGAAAGCTACGACTACCAACTCACTGAGTATAGACACAACTCACTGCTCAAACAATTAGTCCCACTTGTTTCAAATCAAATAACTACAATAATGCTCTTTTTATAAGTGAGGAGCCAAAAGATTTGAAAATACAATTTTGAAAAATGGCATACCATTTGCGGGCGATGATGAAATCGTTTCTGTTGAGGAGCTGGCCGCTTTGACGTTAGGTAAATCGAGAATGTCTTTGACGGTGAAACCCGATGGTTTCGATCCCCCAACGCCCGTCTTCAAGTCCGTCATCCTAATGGCACATTCGTTTCCATTAAATTTCGTTTGGAAAATCAAGCCTCATAACTTAACTATTGCTTGATTGAACCGTCACATCAAATGACATTCAAGTGCTTGAATGAAGCATTTTGAATGCATTATTAGTATGGAAACGTTGTGAAATAACGTCGTAATAAAAATCTGAATGTGGTGTATGAGCTTACTTTTTGGGTCCTTCACTTTTTGAAAGCACCATGGAATCAGCTAAAGAAGTTATCATCGTTTAGGCCAGCACGCCGTCAACGAAATCACTGCTAGCGGTTCTACACGTCTGCTGGATTCACTTTGTTGTATATATCCTCACTGAAGGGGAAAGAGTAGTTCCATGGCGTCAATATAATCTCTGTCCACTTGTGTAATATCGAACAAACTATATGCACAGCTTTGTGCACCGCAGACTTCTTGGCACTTCACGATATCAAGCCCCGAAAAATGTGACCAACTGGGAGAATGAAAGAGGGACCTTGTGTCGGACAAGTTTGGCCGTTGTTTAGTTAAACGAACGAGCAGCTTGGCTCCATCCAAAGTGACGAGTATATCGGCGCGTGCGTCCGGTGATGCTCTGCTGCGTCTCGTTTCCACTCGTATCGGATACCGAAAGAAATTCAACATTCGCTACTCTCAAGAGTGCAACCAAGACTCGAGCGACTCTTTAGACAGAGTTCGATGGTGGGCGGAGTCACACCCCAGAAAGGGGCTGGACTATTTCATCTAGCCTGGCCCAGCCCACGCCCTATATGTAATAAGGCTAACTCTATCTCCGAAATAGTAGTCTATACTAAACATACTTATATAGTGGAATTAGAATTACGCAAACCGTTGACCACATTACTACAGGCCGTGCTGTTATATAATCATTCATAGCATAACGACACACAACTTTTTGATTTTTGTACCGCTCAACTGGTTTTGCCTAAGAGTTATTTGTTATTTTCAATTCAAAATAAAAGGGTTCAATTTGATTCAATTTGTGGTCAAGAGAGAACTAGAAACTATTTGAACACGTCGTTCAGTGTAAGTTGAATACGGAATGATTATTAGCGTCTAGCGTTGTATATTTCTCTGCGGCTTATTCAAGAGTCAATTACGTGAAAATGGATAAGGCATCACATTGGTGGAGGCCGCTGGATCGGGGAGGGAGTCCACTGCTTGGCACCGCAGCAGAGGAGGAGCTTGTGAAAGAGAAAGCCACTAGAAACGACGACCAGCAACCACCACCACTGCTCGATCGATTAGAGGCACTCAAAGTTTCAGAAACCGACTATACATACGGTACTATTGTGCGATAACCCGTAGCTAGCTGCTACACAGAATGGACGTCGCGTGCAGTCAGTCCATTCGTCCATTGTGTCTGTAGTTGTTTTCTTAGTCGTCCTCATCCACTTTGAGCTTCCACAATGGGCAACACCGTTAAACCTAAATACACTGCAGAATGATGAAATCTCAAGTCAAAATGTCATGAAAATATTTCTCAAGTTCAACAACATTCATCGAAAGGGCTTTTATAGTGGGAACAACATAAAGCACTCGAAAGCTGAAATGAAACTTCATGTCTTTGCATTCCATTAGCATCAGAAATTCACAATCATTAGCGTTTCAATTCAACACATTGAATTAAAATTTAAAAAAGATGCAACTAACACAATAATCTGTTTCACGAATATTTGAAAAATGTTCAAGATCTCGGTGGTAGTTTGGATGGGTCAAAAGTGAGGTGCATGATATTCTCTCTTGAGGTGGATTATTATGACAAAAACGGGCAAAGAATAACGCGATTCGGTGAAATCTACGACATCCTCGGCTCGTCAACTTATTTCCGTCTCGCACGTAGATATTCTGGCATAGTATTTCTATTTGATTCAGTTTCTGAACCGAGCTCAACAGGCTCTGGGCTCTTTTCTGAGCTAAGGTGCTTATTAAAAGTAGCATGTCGTCTATAGGGTCTTGGTCCATTCTGAAGAGCCCGAAAGCCCTTTCAAAGATGTCCGAGCACGTTTTCAAATTAACGCTTTCGTCGACAACAACAGCAACACCTTTTCATAGTTTGGTTTGCGGAGCTTCTCGACATTTATTCTTCCAGACGGAAAGTTCACCACGATGCAAACTATACACACTTATTGGATACAGCAGCAGCAGCAGCAGCAGCAGTTTAAGTACTTGTCTATATGTAGGTGTCCGACTCCAGCGGCATCAGCTATATCTCAAGGCGAAGGGCTGTAGTATGCAAGCGTTTCTGACGTTCGCAGGACCTTATTTCCTTATTTAAATGAAATAAGGCAAGTTATTGGCTGGCATATCAAGTCAACGAATTGAAACACGTTTACCGTCGCATTTCGCTGCTGCGTACTTATACCTAATGGAGCTGCAATCTGCATGCTATCATCACGATGCGACCACCTATAACCTGCCAATGGGGTAAAGGTTTTTTAAAATAAAATGAAAAAACATGGCGCTATTTCTGATTCGAATTTTTTAATTATTTTCTCCCATCATGCAGCACTCCACTCAGAAAACAAGGAGAGAAAAAAAAAGGAAAGGGAATCTTAATAACCAGTTGAAAATTGACGTTTATTTAGGATAGGGTAAATAATAATACAAAAATTGATCATCGGATCAGAATTGGCAATTGGAGAGCTATAATAACGATTTAACGAAGCTTTTTATTTGAAGGCCTTTTCGTGGCGATAGGTTATATTAACTCGTGTGATAATATTATAGGTATTTATTGTTTGTCAAGGCATCTTACAGACGATACATTGTAAACAAGTCATTGAATTCCAGTAGGAACATTCAAATTATATTGGGAGCGAACCTACACTTTAATAGCAGGATAAACATACAAGAAACTAAAGGAGACGTTGGGATAAAATTCGCCAGTAAGAAAAAATGACCAAAAACAAAACAACGAAAACAACAAAAATGAGGTTCGAAAATGTAGTCGTAATTTTAACATGTCGTCATTTGATGTAAATTTGCTCTCTATTATAGGCCTATCAATCGTTCCTGAAGCTATTAATTTATTTTATAACCAATTTTTAAATGTACACACAGCGCTCAAATTCTCCAGTTTGTTTAACATTAGTAGGTAGCAATTTTAAAGAAGAAAAAGCAAATCAGAATCGGCATTAAAAAAAAAAGGATTTGTAGCTCATTCACGGCAGTTCACGATACGGTTCGTATTACTGCTACATCTGATGTCACCTTTTAATATATTAACTGTTAACAATAATTAGGCCGTTTCATCATCTGCGTATATAAAAGTCCTGCGATTACAAGTTTTCAAGTTCAAGTCTATATTATTGCAGTTGTTAACAGCCGTTGTTATCAATGGTAAACACGAGGGTAAACACATTCAATTAATTTGACGGAGAAAAAAGTGTCAATTTCTAAAAACTAACGCAGCAGCATTTTTGTCATTTCGATAGTTAATTTGTGCCTTTATGAAGAATACCTGGAATCTCTTGACTATAGTGGCAAAGCCAACTGAAATATAGACGTTGGATTCTTCTATTTTTTTTTCCGGAAGTCGATTTCCTCTTTTATTATAATCCTCCAAATTCGCCTTGCCTTTATGTCTCGTTTCTGAATATTGACCCCTCGGGTGTATCGCAGCGACGAGATTTAAAGGTGACAAGGCTGTCAAACTATAGAACCCCGCTGTTGTGTGTTTGGGGCCAACTGTGTTCAGTCGGTAAGCTTTTGTACGAGCTCAAGCGGGTGGAAAATGGATGGATTTAGCCCTTGCTTGGTCGCTATTTATTGGACTACAAGGGAGATGGGAACGTTTTCTACGAATGACCCACTTAACTACGAGCCAACGCTTTCCTTTCCTTCCAGTCCTCACCTTTTTTTCTCGACTGCAAATCTCTCATCCTCGAGCTAGTCGATCACTCCTGCTGCTGTTGCTCATGTGAGCACCACCATTTACCTTATCCGGTTTCTCACTCCCCTAGCCACCCTCTTCCTCTATCGGCAATATCGGCACACGGGGAGAGATTTCCAAAGCAGAAGCGACAAGGGCGTAGACACTCAATGGTTGACAGCCGATAGGCCTACCGCTTATAGATGTAGCTATACACCTACATACCTCCGCGAAAAGTATGGCTTGTGCACACCTACAACATATCATGTATAGTTGAGGAGCACAACCCTATGTCAAATCGGTCGTGCCACATTTCAATTTTTAGTGGGTAATAGACTGTACCGATGCTAATCTCATAATCAAATGCTAAGTAATACGCCCATCGTGATTACAAAGGGTTTAGAACATCCTATATATTTGGTCCTGTTTGACGATTGAGAATAGTATTCATCAAAAATAGTGATTTTAAAGAATAGAATTTCAAACACTACGAGTTGCATCATTACAAATTAATTTAGCAATAGATTTCAGTTTGGGAAATAATCATTTTTGATACTTACTGCAGTATCCAAATTAAACAATTAATCTGGGTTTATTGAAATGCTTTTTTTTTAATTGAATCAGTAATAACTCGACGATTTCGCCATCTAGGGTGCAATATTCGAGTCATTTTTTATGTACTATGTTAAACGGTTTAATGGATAGCGGCCGATGACGCGCAGCGCAGATGGGTTGCTCATGTGTAAAATAATATCTAACCAATCGCAACGTTGTTAAACTGCCAAAAAAATTTCGAATTGAATATGATACGTACCCTAGAAGTCGTTGCTTGAGTGTTAACTGCTCTATCATAAAAAAACAGAACTGATAAATGATAATCAGCAAAAAGCCAAATTTAATATTGATGATTCCTGTTAAAAAAAAATCTTTATCGGGATTAGTCTAATCGTGATCCCCACATTTCTACTGCCGCTGGTGTCTAACGTTTATTTTTTAGAAAAGAACTAGGCAACTAGCGTTCTGTAAACTCTATGGAGTAGCTTATTTCGTTACAGCCAACGACAACATTGCATTTGATATAGATTTACATCTCTAAATTTGCACAGACCGCGAAATTTGATTTTAAAAAGAGATCCGCCTAAAATCGACTATTCGATTTATTTCTATATGGTTAATTCAGAATTTTAGCTCAATTCTACCATTTTGGTAAATCCGATTTTTTTTTAGTTAAGTAAAAGTGTAGATAATAGATTGTCAGTCAATTCATCTCTTTTAAACGTGTACAGACATATACAGGTAATCTGTGAGTAATACAATACATATTCAGAATCACTTTGACAGCTGAAACCAACAACGCCGGACAGGAAAGATTTACTTGAAGTAAGGCTAAGCGATAAACTAAGGCGATAGTGTTTTCTCTGTTGATTCTTTTCTGCAGCAAAGTAGCTTGACGTGTCAAGGAAAACAAGCTTTAGACGGATCTTTTCAACCTAAAAGGTTCTTCTCGTGTATTATAGTTATCTGCTTTCAAAATCTAAAACAACTTGTGATCACGGTTCAACCACTTCCAGTTGTCTGACACAAAAAGTTCAAGGAAACAAAATAAACATTTAGAAGCGATTACTAAGTCAAATTGATACACCATAAGATTATTTACCGCCCCAAATTATTCCATTCATTAACAGAAATACTACATTGTATTATTGCGGCCAATTAATGCTGATACAATTTTTTTCAAAACAGCGTTCAGTGCGTTCACCCCCTTCAAGCCAAGGCAAAAAATTTATATTTGAGATTGTAGGGAACTGATTTTTTCCTAATTTCATTGAATCTTTTATGGCAAGTTTTAGTGACAGGAAGTAGCAATCTCAACAAATATTTTTTTGCTAAATTTCAGTTTGCTAAACATTTTTGTTTTCTTTTTTAAATATGCCATCTTTAAATCTTGAATTATATTTAACTCAGGCTTTAAACGATACATTTACATTTTTGATCAGCTCGATTGTTTTATTACTTGATAGCGAGTTGCTATAAGAAATGTATTCCAATAGAAGAAATAGAATTACAAAGAACTATTGGAACGAATTCATGATGGTACAGCTAAGATCTAACAACTGAAGTTGTTCATCAGCTCCTTCCGCCAAACGGTGATCACAAATCTAATCAATAGAAAATACGATTGAAAAAATTGAGTTAAACTAAACGCGACAAGCCTATAGAAATTAGCACCGGTAATCGTAACAAAAACTTTTGAATGAACTTTATACCGCCAGCTTTTCGCATATCACGTTCTTCTGCTTGGATGAAAGTTCTGTGGAAAAGACGATTCGTTCATGCAGTTGGTTAAGAAGCTGGGAAACCGAAAATCCCTCAGCCGAAAAATTGTTGATAAATGACTGCATTGCATCATATGATCCGGAAGTACATTTTTCAAGCAGGCCTTCAATCCAACAACTTGGCACTCTCTTCAATAAAAACATAAAATATTCTTTAAATGAGATGGTTAGTAAAATATGATTTTAGTACAACTAGTAATTCGAACGATTTATATAGTTTTTTGGCATAAAAAGGCGCATAAAAACCTATATTATAGTATACAAGGAATTTGAACATCCATCGAAACACAATAATCAACGTATAACTCCGATAGGAAATAATACTTCCATCTACTACGTTTCCAACTTCACAAAGTAATAAATAAAACAATTATTTAAAAAACTTACCCCTGTAATTTCATAGATGTCTTCAATGGTAGGGCATGCTTCAGAATTCAAATTGGCGATAGATTGAAGAAAAGTAATCGCCCTTCGAAGATCCCCTTCGGATGCTAACAAAAAATGAACCAGATATGTTAACCGATAAAAATGTATAGTGGAAGGATATATGTGTGTATGTACCTTCGATTAAACTTTCCAAAACTTCTTCTGAGCATGACATATTTTCAGCAATACATATATGTTCTAGTCTTTTGACCAAAATTTCGCGAGCTGATTTTTCAATAAATCCAACTTTTACATGTTTACACTAGTCACAACATTTAACAAATATCTTACGGAGTGGTTTAAATCTAAACTTGGAGCATCTTGACGTTAAGGGCTCTATGATGCGGCTTACGTAGTTACAAATCAGGCAAAACCGAGTCGATTTCGTCTCCTAGAGAAATTATCACGTTTATGGGAAACCTTAAATATAAATTGCTGTAGAATTTATTTTGAAATATTACCTTCTCCATGGTTCGGCGGAGAGCCGCTTGTGCAGCACCTATCAGAGTTAAACAATGTCAATTTGAATTTTTATATGCCAATAATTCCTAGATACTAAATGAAATGCTATCATGGAAAATGGTAAATTTAGTTATTGGCTACACAATTAAACACTATAATAATTTGTAAAAAAGTTTTTTTTTAACCACCTGTCATAGAATCTGCTTCATCCAAAATCACAATTTTGAAAGGAGGGCATTGTTTTCCACTGTACAAATATAATTAGTTAAATACAACAAAATATAGTGTGCTACGATTTCTTAAAAAAAAAGGTTTCAAAACTTACTCAGGTCTAACTGAGCTAACAGTTCTTTGAGAGAAAATCTTGACTTTTTCTCTTACAACTTGGATACCTCGTTCATCTGATGCATTCAATTCCAAAACCCTAGATCAAAAACATTAGCTTGTGCAATAAGATCTCTTCTGTGAAACAAAACATTACATAGGTTGGAAGAAAAACAATTTACCTATCCTTGTAAATATCACCAAAAAGATCTCGGGCAGCTGCTAAAATGGTGCTGGTTTTACCAGTACCAGGTGGACCATAGAAAAGCAGATTTGGAAGGTCAGCTCCTTGGAGTGATTTTTGAAGTACTGCAACTACTTCTTCCTGATATGAAACTTCATCAATCGTTCGAGGACGGCTGGAGTATGACAAATGATTAAAAAACTGTTTCACATATTATAAAATAAAATTCAAGTTTGTTTACTATTTCTCGACCCAAGGTATTAAAGAATGCTTTTTTTCTTCAACATTTCCAGGAAGTAATGGCACTCCACTTCCCTTAGACTGATTAGAGAGCTTTCCAGTTTTTAAAAATGAATCCATTTAAGCAATTCTTGTCATTAACAGACTACGAAAAATTTGAAGTAGAGACTGCGATCTTTTTATCTCGCGCACCAGAGATGCTTTAGCTTGTCGCTAGGGGCAGGTCGAACGATTTTGAAAAAAAGCAGCTCTATTAATTTTGTATGTCTATGATAGCTCTCCCCGATATTCCGGTAATTATTATTTGTAATCTATTATTATATAACGGAATTCGATGGTTTGATAAATAAATGTTACCCCCCATTTCCTCTACATTTCTTTGCTGGTTCTTGACTTCTTGTTGTGGCTTGTAGGTATTGTGCAATGCTGTGTTGTTGTTGTTCCACTTCGCGGGTCTTTAACTCATACAGCGTTGAATGATTACTATTACTGCTATTACTAGAATGCGCGTGCGCCTTGCGCGGACACTAAAATGCGCGGAATTTGTCTTGCGCGGAAAAAACTAAAATCAGAGCTATAGATGTTATACCATAGACAAAGACCACTGGTTGAAGCTCTTCATAAGAAAATTAACATGGCCAACTGTCGCCAGAATTCTTGCTACCCTTCCTCCGATTTCTCCAACCCCGTATTACTTGTCCTGCCCTCTAGTGTACGTTTTCATCTCTACACTCTGCTTACTTCTATTCAATTGCAATGATTAATTGATTTCTCTGCTTTTGTAATTAGCTAATGTCAAAATTTAATACAATTTGACTTCTTAATAAAAATTTTTAAGGCAAAATTACCTAAAACTATTAAACGCCAGCAAAGAATTTTACCAAGACAGAAGGAAAACAATCTTCGTCTGCAAAACCCTTCGTAGCCTCGGTGCAGTACAGTACTTTGTCCGCTAGAGGCACTACAATCGATACGGGAGCTCGGGGTCAGTAGGGATAGGGCTAAAAGGATAGCACAGCATCAACCAGTGGTCTTTGTCTATGGTTATACCAATGAAAAAGTAGTAGATGCCAAAAAATCGTGCGCAGTTTACGCCGATGCGCACCACAGCGGCAGATAGCATAACTAAACTTTTTATTACGCTTGACACTTAGCGTACTTCAAGAGACGAGACGAGAACCGACTGCTTGTCGAACAAAGGATCTTGAAGTACGCTAAGTCCAAGCGTAATAAAAAGTTTAGTTATGCTATCTGCCGCTGTGGTGCGCATCGGCGTAAACTGCGCACGATTTTTTGGCATGTCATACTACTTTTTCATTGGTATAACATCTATAGACTCCTGGTCGCTTTACGGCTGTGTTGGCTTCTCTATCCCGGTTTCAGGGTAACAGTAAGCCGATTTTCAGAGATTTTAGGGCGGAGCCTGTCAGAATTTGTGAAGTGGAAACGTTAAAAAGAGCCATCTAGGCTCTCAAAAGTAGCTGAGCGTAGTAGCTGACACACTCACTTGAAGTTTCCAAATCGGCTTACGTTTACCCTGAAACCGGGATAGGGAAGAAGCCAACTCAGCCGTGAAGCGACCAGGAGTCTAGCTCTGCTAAAATGCGCGTTTAAAAAAAAAAAGAAACGTACTAGTTTGCGCGCATCGCAGGGAGAAAATGCGTGCCTAAACACTAAAATGCGCGCTGGCCGAAGGGAATATGCGCGCACCCATACTGTGATACTGAAATGCGCGCAAGATCCAAACTTGTACATTTTAAACCTGCGCACACTTTAAACTGCCTCCGCCAACACTGATGCGCGCAATCAAACAGGAAATTGCACATATTAAACGTGCGCGCAGCCAACACTGATACGTGTAAATTAGGGTACTTTAAAGGGTTATAACTAAGGCTGTAACCCGGAGCTAAATGGGCGGTTTTTTTTTTAGATAGGTTTCCTAGATTTTTTTTTTAACACGGGTTTGATCGGGATGGGCCAAAAGCGAAAAATGACCCGACCCGGGTCATCCCACGGGACACAACAAACTTACCGGCCCGGGTCACGCCCAGGGTAAAAATCGGGTCAAACACACATTTTTTAAGTTTATCAATGGACGTTTACAAATTATATTTATATACATAGTCAAACGTACATTGATAAAAGAAACTTGAAAATGTTACTGAAGTTTAAATGTAGTAGTTAACTTTCATCTCATTGAACAAACTTGAAAAAATTCCATAAATTTCTTAATAATCTTCTTTTTCTAGCAATGGCACGTCAATACTGTCTTCTTCACACTCCTGGATGCCCTTATCTACCACTTATTCTACTTTTCACTACGGAATTCTCGTAGAGCATTTGACGGCAACATTTTTAGGTCTTTCTTGAGGCCGCAGGCATATTGCATAACGAGCTTCTCTGTTCTCTATGTGAATACTAGACAACCGCTCGGGTTGGCGGTAGACAACACTACCGCTCGGGTTGGCCCGCGGACTCAGCGATACGCCCCGGCGCCCGTCCCGTAAAAAAAAATACATCGGTGGGTTCATGTTTCCTGGTTAATTTTTTTCATGGCCCGGGTTACAGCCCTAGTTATAACTATAGAACGGGTTAAGCTAGAACGTTGCGGAAAACTTTGATATGAAGAGCTTCGCAAGCTCTATAAAACCGTTGATTGATCGTCATATATTTTGCATGAGATTTAATGTAGTCAATTCTAAATTGAAAACAAATTTTATTTTTTTACCCATTCTATTCCCTTTCTTCACCCCCCATTTCAGCGAAACATTTTATGTCTGAGGTCTGGATCGAACTCGGAACCTACTTTTTATATCGCTATTTATGTATGACATACATAATATAATAGGTTTGAGCCGAGTGCTCGAACAACTATATACCACCCTTAATGTTAGTAAAAAAGAAATGTTTATAACAAAATGCTATGGGTTGGGTTGACGATGGGTTGTAATGTCTAAATCCGTCAGTACCAATTCAAGTTCCATGAAAATGATTGGGGAAAGCCAATATAATTTAGTCTATTTAGAATGGCACGTACGTTGTGCCATGGTCATTTTATTATAGTAATTTGCATTACTTTAAACCAAACTTTCTTCCATTCTACAATAAATTTCAGAGACTTAAGCGCTCGTTTTTATGTTACGGCTACGGCTACGGCCAAAAAAAATTTCGTCGCGATCCGACAAAAATTTGATTTTTCGGATCGCCGAGAAAAAAAGCAGAACTCCATAAGTTTCTCTCTCGCGCACGGGCGCGTTCCCAAACTTCTGGTAGCTATTAGCATTCGTCGATAACATTGTTGTAGTGTGTTGCTGTTTAATGAATGCTATGCCTACCATCGTACCACCGTGGTAAAATGTAAACATCCCATTGATAACAATATCATATGAAATCGAAATCTTTGTATTATGGCTCTTTTTAGGAGTAACATGAACGGAATTTACGTGAGAAAACAAATAATATTTTTGACTCAAATGTTTCATGACTGTAGCGGTTTCCTTTTACACTGATCTTGTTTTGATTTTTCTACTGGGACAACATTTTCAGATTCTTTGTTCTTCTTCTTTTCTTCTGTCACACAATTTTTGCAAATTCAATTTCGTCCAAACCTTTTTTCGCGGAGGCTTTACACAACACTTATGATAAACACTTATAATGAAGTCAATGTTTGCACAAACTGCTGTCTTCATTTGATTTTAATGGATCTTAGCAGCACGTCTTGTAGTTTGATGAATTTGCTGATATGGTCAAAATATCAACTCCTTCTGCAGTTCCCTGTAGAGCAGTATTCACTAAGACTACATCCGACGATGGGGATAGACGTCGACGAAGTGAGATAGGGTAGCAGTAGTAGATATAGTAGTAATGACTTCAATCCTTAAGAAGTGTTCACAGGGCAATGGTGGGAGAATGATGTTTTTCATGTAGGCTACATACAGGTCTTTGATTTAATAACTTCAACAACCTTTGCATCAATGGGAACTAAAATAACAGCTACGTCCGATTCAATGAACGCCATAAAAATGCAGAAATTACGATTGGTCACCATCCTTTGGTGTTGTACCTGGAAATAATAAGGGTGTTTTTTTTTCCATTGACAATGCGCTTGTTTCATTGTCATGCATTAAGAAGAAATCATTGTTTTTTAGCAACGTCAATCAAAGATGATTCGTCCTTATGCTTCCACGAACATTTAACCTCGACAACGCCATTCCAATGACAGTCACAATGAAATAAACCGTCTGGTGTGGCCCCCGTTCCAACACGTCGTTGAAAGAATTAGACCGCATTTAACAATTGTGAACCCGACATGCACTTTGTTTTTCTGTAGGAAATCACAACCTTTTTTGATGCACCTCGACTCATTTTCTATACCATAGCTAAAAGAGATAACACATTATTGATGGATGAGCTATGAATGAAATGTTTCAATGAAATATACCGCGTAGCTTCTGTGGAGAAATGGTGTTTAGCTGGATAGCAAATTTTCTTCAACAGCGACTGAGGGAATCTCTAAGTTGGTATGGCAAATTGCATACGAATTTGAGGCCGTGCTTAGCCCGGCACGATAACGGTTCCACAGTGGTGTCTTATGCTGTCTGATGGTGATCTTGCGACATCATCTGATTGAATTTGAGAGACAAAAAATGATTGAATTTTAACAAGTCTCTCGCATTCTTGTATAACATCAGTGTATGGTTTTTGGTAGAATGCAGCGTTGAATATTTCTGACAATGCCAACGGGAGTGTCGGTGGTTTGAAGTTATCGGCATAACTATCGAGAACTAACAATTGGTGGTCATTTCTGGAACGTTGTTGCTGTTAACAATCTTTCTTTGCTGAATTAATGTCTTTTCAGTTTCTGTTTTTTCCTCTCATTTCCGTGACGTGTTCAGATCGCCAATTTTGTTTATTAAAGCCTACTTATTACAAGAATAAAGATTACTTAGAAATGCAGTTTATCCATCAATCGCTTAATTATTTTTATTTCAACTTACCACCGCTCGTCTTGGATATGTGTCTAACCACACGTTCTGTTTCGCTGTACATGGTAGTGTTTTAGCAGTTATTACACTATAAAGTACGACTCCTACATGACAACAAACTCCACCAAGTCTAGAATGAATATAATGTACTCATTAGTATGTAAGTTTAATCGTATTCAATCTGCAATATAATGTATGGTATGATATCTTACCCTACTATACATTGACAATGTGCTGCGAGGATTATATTGTTTGTGTTTATACACACCGAAGGCAGCAGTTCTTTTTTGGTTAAGAACTGTGGGCGAACTGTGAATGGTGGACAAGGGCAGTAACGATAACTTTTCCATCAGCAAGTTGAATTCTAGGGGGCTGACAAAAAAGGGCTGACACCCAACCACTTGTGACGTTCTAAATTGCATTCTGCATGGTTTTCATGGCATTCAGTTGTAATTTGGTATCTTTACTCCTTCTTTCTATAAGGTACATGTACAGCTCGTGCTCTGTAATTGTTGATAGGAACTTTTCTAACACAATTATGGACTTTTGCCACATTTCCTTTGGTAAGACATATGGGCAGTCAACATTGCACTTACACAATTTGTCGATATAAATCTCTTTTTCCTTCGAAACAAGTCCTTCTGCGTAAGCCGAGTATTTAAAAAGGGTAATGCTATCAAATAACTGAGTCCCAACATCACTATTTTCACTAATCATGACAAGGCGAATCGTCTGTAGCTAAACAACTGCAGAGAATCAGCTCAGCTGATGTAAACACTGACCATCAATTAATTTTCATAAATAAATTTGACGTTATATAGATTTAAAAATTATGTAGTGTATTATCAATCCTTATAACGAATTTAGTTACAAAAGATTTCTTTATAAAATTGAGTTTAACTATTTTTAATGTTAAAATAAAGGTTCTCTTCATAAGGCCTGAGGGGAAAAAAAACCTGAAACTTTTGTATCAACGTGGCCGGTGAGAATCAACCCATGTGCTTTAAGATGTACTGCAATTCTTCACTGGGGAAAGGATTGTTGCACCTTGGGACAAATAGGTGATTCCAGATGCGCATTCGTCAAAGCCACTGATGGCTTTCACCACCCTGTATGGTTTCGACCTGTGCTCAAAAGTTGACAGCCACTCTAACAGAGGAATATTAAGTAACGAGAGATGTGTTGATTGAGGCAGTGGCTCACCAAATTGTAGTACACTATTATTAAAGAGACTTGAAACTTCAGTGTTTATTTTACTTGAATCTGTTTGAGGGTTCATCAAGTTCAATTAAGTAGCTTTGTTTCCTTGTAATTGTTTGCTTGAAACAACCTTCACGTTTCATATCGTGTTTGTGTGTTTGTGATTTACAAAGCAATTTCTTTGTCAGGATCCTTCAAAAAATTTAACCCTTCTCTTTTGTCTTTTTCCTTACACTTTCCCCTAAGATTTAAAAATCTGTCAGTGGAATGATTTTGAACGATTTTGAATCGAATTTCAATTCTGTTCACTGAAATGGAGTATGATGTCAGACGTATTTCTTCTACACGGGTAAAAGCTGTTGATTGCCATCCAAGAGAGCCCAGGCTGTCACTTGTTTACTTTGAAAGCTGTTTTCCATGAAGGCATTGCACGAGAGAGTGGCTGATCGATTCAGTCAACCTGCTGTTAGTCCCTGCTGTTCGGATCTGATCCTGTGGCCAATTTTCGCGTGCCACTGCACACAGTTTAGCATGATGCTTTCAAGGCTTCTCACAAGATTGATGACGAGATTATTGGGTGAAAAAGGTGCTCAAACTTTTGTGGGAAGTTTTGTAATTACAGTGATCTATCAGACTGCTTCCATAACGCTGGAAAGAACGCAATGTAAAGGCATGTGTTCATAATGTAGAAGAGTGCAGCTTATTTATGGGAAAGCAAGCTTTGATGAGCTTTGACAAGAGACCATCACAATGGGGTCGACTCCGCATTCAGAGAGTCTACAGCGGCCATGAGTTCCCATTCCGTCTAATGAGGTTGATAAGAAAGATCTGTCTCAGAGCTAAACCTATTTACTTTGTCTGCAATAATCTTGTAGAGTGAGCGAGTGTGGCTCCACCAGAAAAAATGCTCAACACAGCTGTTTAGTATGTACAATTCAAAAAATACACAAGACATCAGCTCCGTCCACCGATAGGGTTAACGGAAGAGAAACCTCGGCTGATTTCCCAGATAATCCTTAAGTCATTAATAAGTCCCACCGACTTTGAGCTGCGGAGATAATTCCATGTTTACCTTTTTGCCCTGCGTAGCTCCAACTGGCAAGTCACTTAGAATTCGAAGTAGGAAAGTCTACCGGTGACGGTCTTCTGTAGGGTCTACAGCTTGAAGACCTGTTTTGCTTTATGACGTAGAGAGTAGAGCCTCTTAGACCACCAGTCATCTTTCGGGCCGATGACTAAGACAAATCTGGCCTAGGTAATTTTTAATTTCGATTGAGGGCTGATCCAAGGCAAGAAAAGATATGCGAAACAGTAAAATCTAGTTGGGTTGATTTTAGGAAAAATAAACTGGAACGTTTTCAGGTTTTCCACTGTTTACAAAGAGAGATATTTAGTCGTGACATGTTGGGGCATTAGGAGTGGAAGCAGATTTTATGACTGGCTGAGACTTGACGGACAGCAGAAGGCCTCAAAAATATGGATAGTTGGAGAAAGAATTGATGTGGTCCGGCTAAAACGATTTCGCTACCAAGATCTTATCTCCCGTCAATGTAATGTGTAGAAAAGATTTTTGCGAAAAAGTGTAAGTCTGAAAAATTTAACGTGGTGTCAATACATGCCATTTGATTGCTCACGACATGAGCTGTTGTATGCATGGATGATGTCAGGGTTAGCTTTCTAAAAATTGCTGTCCCGTATGGGCGCGAATCATTTAAAGTGTGGAAGGATATGTAGCCAGAAGGGATATCAGAAACAACCGCACTTTTAGAGTTCAGGGCATACAGTTCTAGACGATTTTTTTAAAACTGTATCTTTTGGCAGATAACCAATGTAAGAACTTGAAAAAGCACGTTTCTTTTCTGCCTGGCTCCTATCAGTTTTCCATAAATAACAAAAAATATAGTAGCTTCGAAATAGAAAATTATGCCATTCAATTTACAGAGAAACTTGAAGCTTTCCGAAACTTGGAATAAAATGATCGACTTTTCTGACGAGATATACAAAAAAGAAAACCCCTAAATCTTGTCTGATTAAGTCGTGGACTCGTTGACGCACATTCAAAAAATTGCCACATCCCAAAAATTATCTTACCCCCAAAATTGCCACATCCCAAAAATACTGTATACTGCGTACGAACTCTGCGAGCAGTTTATCTTCCTCTCCGATGTGTTTATTCTTAATAATTAAATATTAATCACGACTCAAAGTTTAATTAGTTAAAAAAACCAACAAGCAGAGCTAATGCAATACATTTCATCACTGCTTGATTTTTAATGTGATTACTAACACAGGCACCAGTTGTTGTGCGAGTTGTTTTCTACTCGATGGTCTCTTTCGAAATAATAGTCTTAATCAAAATAACCTTCCTCAGCGTTGCAGATCTATCATAAACACATTTTCACCATCGCAATTTTACCGCGGATTCACGGAGAAAAAAACATCAAATAAGTGTAATCTTACCTATTGTTGATTTTTTTCAATATACTGCCATTTACCTTGTTAAACAGGAGTCTTTCGTTTCATCCCTCATCATTTTCAGGACGAAACGTAAGACGTTTCCAAAACAGACCCAGGATCAGTTCTACTGCGCGAAGCAACAACAATCGATTGGAAACCTGACAATTCGGTTTCAGTTACATCTCCAGGCGTAACATTCTCATTGAAAACCACCAATTAGTAAAACGATGATGAAAGAAGATAAACACACCTGACATTCAATCTTCTCCCTTTTTAATCTGATTGTTTATCGACGAGTTGCGTACGTTCAATTGTACCCTGAACGTATTGTTGACCAAACATTTTTCTGAGGAACTACAACTGTCTCGTTTAACTTTACTATTATCACAAACCACTTTGAAGAAGTCAAACAACAGACCTAACATTAGATGATCCAAATTTCAACAAAAAAAGGTCAATTCCAACAGTAACCTATTGATTATTCCGTTTCCATATGGAAACATTGAGGAAAATACTCGAAATCACAATGAATGATTTTCCCCTGAATTCAACCTCGAAAGAACCAATCATACCATCACTAAGGTACACTCACTTCCATAAATAACTATACAGGCGTAAGCGCAAAACAACGCACCTGTGTTGGCCACAGTGGTGTGCAGCCTTTGTTGTTTGTAATCGAGAGGGAAGGGTTAGATTTTTCTCAAAGTAAGAAAATAGAATTTGTGTTAAAGCCAACATTGGTGCGTTGTTTCGCGCTTTGGCCTGTATAGTTATTTATGGAAGTGAGTGTACATCCTCTCTAAAGTGTCTTTATTTTCAAGCTAAATGCATCGCAACCAAACACTAACCAAACAAAATTCCTCTCATAAAACCTTTCAACATTTACGAATAAATAAGACATATTTCACTCTAAGAAACAAACAACGCTATTCTTGAGTAAAATGGCGATTTCGGCGTGGGAAGTGACATTTCTTTAAAATTGGGGGAGATCGTTGATCGCTATAATGTAATTTGATTTCCCTTTTGGATGATTGTCATTATTCAGTCTTGTTTCAGTTCCTTAGATCTCTAGGAACGAAGTTTTTCAGTTATTTCCCCAAAAGCGACTGCACCCCCTGAAGAATTAAACTTTTTGTTACCACCGCAACTTTCATTCATTATAGTAGGCGATAGGGGACTTTATCGCACACCACAGCCTTTGGGAATCCGATACTACACACATTTCGCGTATAATTCCCTATATGCCGTGATAACAGACCACCTAGATGCCATTACCCTCATCCTAAAAGACTTAGGCATACGAATTAATCCATTACCCGGAAAGTCATCGATAAACGTGTTGGGTTAAATTAACAAATACAAACTGCTGTTTTTTCTCAATAACTTTTATTCTTGATTATTATCATTCTACGACATTAAACAGCGCGGTGAATAAATTGCACACCCACACGTATAAGTAAAAGTTTATCTGGTTCTACACTCTCCTTTAGGAAGTAGTCGAGGGTAGTTAATTTTTAACCTCGAACAAAATGCATCCAGAAATTTTTTAAATGAACTTTGTTATTGTAGTGTTCAAGTTGTTAAATCCAAAACCCTTCTTGAAAATATTAAAAATTTCTGTAAAAAAAAAACAATTTTAAATTCAATTTTTTTTTTATTTTTGAAAAAATATGGTACTTTCAATTATAAATAACTTATTTAAAAAATTCCCTCGTGTTCTACCCGAGGAGAATTTTCACGCAACGATTTTGTGGTTTTGTGGTTCTGTGCAGTTTGCAGATTGCATTTGACGTGAATACAAGTGATTTTAATGGAATTAACACTTAAGCTAACTGAAAGCGGAAGTATAAGCGGATGCGCGGTTGGACTTAGCGTTCAGTTCCTTTCATTTTGTTTTATATTTCGGAAATTAATATGCAAACAGCACATTGATGACAATAAATTATAATCAAGGTAATTTAATATCTTTTAATTTTTCATGTTTTTACTTGACTTGAGTAATTGTTACTTCTGAAGCAGTTAGTGATAGTGAGTGTTAAACAGCCGAAAATTTCCGTAAGCAAACAGAGGTAAAACTTGCTGCTTTATTTGTTCTTACCTAAATGTGTAAATGAAAACAGTTAAATTCCCACCTTTTTTTTATCTAGTTCAATCCAAAGGAAATGACTTCTTGTGAAACCACATGTCCACACTACACTTTTGATTTCACGAAAACGGACGGGTGGAATGTGGAATTCGAATGTGGAACGGATGGAAATATTTAATCTTTTCTCAATCCATGGTGCACTTTACACCAGTAACAGGTAGACTATAAAGATGAGCCGTTTATTGATTTGATGAGAGAGAACATCGAAAACTGTAAGGACATTTATTAAAAAAATAATTTTCCGGTGATCGTTATATCTACGTGTCAGTGATAGTTTGTATTAATCGTGCTAGCGTACAAACCGACTTACCCGTTTAAACTTAAATTTTATTTCATTCGAGTGACGCTCTTTTTTTTTCTTTACAATAATTGTGAAGATGTTCCGGTACCAAACAAATTTGATTCTCTCATTTTTCTTAGGTTGCTGACCTATGCGTTTAATACCATCCCCATGCGCTATTCAGCAATGCACCACTGATAATGTATAAAAGGTGAGAAGAAAAGTTATTTGGAAACGAAACATTAAGAAACAAAGAATTATTATGAAACTGGGATATGTGTGATACCTATTTTAAAAAATGAAACAAAAAAAAAATTAATTGAATGTAAGTATGGAAATTAAACATATAAAGTTAATTTTGATTCTTCCCAATGATACGATTTTGCGTGTCCAACCGTCAACAAGATATCTTGTAGAATAATTTCATTTGGTCCTATACTTGGTGTTCAGCATTCGTCTCCAGATGACACTGATTATCCGGCAAGCAAAAAAATAACATTCACTTCTTCCACAGGCATATTCTACTGTTGCAGCCGAAATTTTCGGAAACTTGTTCGCCTGGCGTCAGAATAACATCTTGGTGGGCAGATGCGGACCCTTGCCTCGGGTCCTCCATGACGGCGGGCGGGTATTGAGGATAGCCGTCGTAAATGTTTGGATTCGATCGTGGAGCCAATCGAGTGTTAACTAATTGCTTCACTCGCGCCAGCCGAACAGCGATCGGAACATCAGTGACGGGAGCCATCACTCTGTCATCGTAAAAGTCTTCATCCGTAATGTCTTCTTCCGAATGCTGGTAATAATATCCGCTGCCGATGGGCGTTGGCGTTTCGGGTGTGCTTGCTCGTCCAACTAATCCAGTAAATATATTTGCCAGAGATCTTATCACATCGAAGAAGCCTACCTGTTGATGGCTAGGATTCCCTGTAGCCTGATCGGTCGTCTTCCACTGATTGGCTCCTTCTCCGGGCCAAACTGCTGACGTCGTCCCCATGTCGGCGCTGGCAGATTCGCTCACAATTTGATCACCGGTCGTCTGCGGGTAATAGACATTTTCCACTCCGGCTCCAGCGTAGGCGAAGTTATAATCTCCGGTCATCAGCGGTTGCGAATCTTCTCCGGCCAAATTGGCGTTGGTGACGAACGAATCAGCCGCATCCAAAATGGTCACAATCACCAATGCTACAAGGAGCTGCAAGAGTCAAACGAGAAAACACAAAGGTAACTTAGAGAAAAGCTTTTAAAAAGCAAACGCGTATTTCCAAATAAAGGCTATAGCTATATAGCTGATTACCATAAAGTCAAGCTGAAGGCGCATGATGGAACGAACTAGCTGCTGGTGAAGTAACACGGATAAAATAAGATCCTTGGGTTGCTGGCGAACGGACTTATAGTAGTAGTACACGTATATAATGTTGATGCGCCAATTTAGCTGCAAAGAAAACAGGAAATCCTTCGCTGGCTATATTAAAACACAGAGTGGGGGGGGGGGGGGGTCCACGGATATCTTTTCTGCAATGTCATTATTTTCTGCTTTTGCCCGACTTTTGAATCAAATTCAACAATTTTTTTTCGAAAAAAAAATTCCTTCTTGAGATTCATCATAACCTTGCTATGGAAAATCAAGAGAGACAACCAGGTTTGTGCAACCAAATTCAATCCCGGCGCTCCTACGGACAGGTATTGGAATTGCACCAGTGCAAACGAAAAATGTTAGCTCGGTGAACGGACTGAACCATATCGTTGCATTACCTCTTTCTAGATGAGAATACAATTTTCAGAATTCGATGAATTCTATCTATCTATCAATTCTATCTATGAACAATTTTGTAATATTTAATAGTAAGAAATGCTCACCATATCGTATTTAAAAAATTGTTTCATAAATGTACTTTATATATGATAGATATATAGGCTAATAATACACAGCAGCGGTAACATACTTAATTTCCAGTATGTTAGTAAGTTAAAAGTACTGAATTTGTCAAGTAGGGCTTTTTTCATACTTAATTTGGAAAATTTCCTACTTGAAATATTTTTTAACGTACTTACTACTCATTTTCATACTTGCAAGCACTATCTTTTTTAAATATCAAGTAGTTTAGGGAGTTGTAAGTATGTTCAACTATTTGTAAGTATTGTAAATTTGTAAGTATATTGGACGAACATACTTATACCTATTTTTCATACTTATTTTCGTCGTATACATACTTAAACAGCTAATAACATACTTGCACTTTGTACTTGTACTTTTGCTCACTTTTGAAATTTGATTGAGCTTAGCCTATATATATCGACTACTGGATTCAACTTGTTAGTCGACGAGGCTAGTGATCCCACGTCCATTGAAGATGTTGTTATTGCTAGTAGTAACACAACTGATGGCGTCAGGGCTGGTCTTGAACAATCATCAGCTGAAGATAGGCATGATTTTGATCACGAACAACAACCCCAACATTTTGGCCAGCAAAATTTGGTTCCTGCTGCTCATCGTGAAATTGAATCCCTCCTTTTCACTCATGGTGCTGCGTTTAGTGAATTTGAATGGGAGGCTGGCTTGCTACTTATGTTGCGACAAAGATATTTCCTTACCTACGAGGCCCTGCTCTTTGTTTCTCAGTCCATCCATGAGCATTATTCAAGAAATATGGCCATCGTTCAGGTAGAACTCTAGAATACATGTAAACTACTTGTTTAAGGAATATAACTCCTTTTTTTTCATTTATTGTAGGAAAAATTTGCTGCCCTATTTATATCTACTGAAGGAACTGGTAGTACCGAGTTTAAAGCAGCTTTCCTGTAAATCATTTTTGTGAAAAAAATGAATAAGGGCACATGCTCGCCGCTTTAGGAGAGAAAATTGAATATAATGTTTGGACATAAAAATCTCTAAGTCCTAAACCCCCCCCGTTGATTCATAACGGTTATTTAATTAGTTAAAGCATATTAAGAATGGCACAGCGGATCAGCATCTGACTGTGATGCGAGAGACCCGTGTTCGATTCCTGCAGAAGGCTTTTCTTTTATTCAAGTAAGTATGTTGGAGGCACTTACTTACATGCTTACTCGTTACTTACAAAATGTAAGTATGAAAAAACTATTTAAGTATGTTAAGCTCGTAAGTAGTTTCGTCTTGTAAGTAATCCTGGCCCACTAAAGTATGTTAAGGTAAGTATTCTACCGCTGCTGTGTATACTGTTATTACCAGTGCTTCCCGGTCACGTACGCTCTGATGACAGGAAAGGTGACCGCACTTTATGAGCTTGTCATCGTCCGGATCAAAGCTGTTGCTGCCCAAATTAATGGATTGCCACTTGAGCCCGAGCTGATGATATCAGACTATGAAATCGCGATTCTTACAGCCGTAGCGGCCAAGTTTCCAAATGGCAGAGCGCGCGGATGTTATTTCCATCAAAGCCAGGTACAGATAAATTAAAATTTTAGGATATATATATAATGTATATTTAAATGTAAGTAGACATAACCTACTTGGATGTCAAGAATTGTAACTGAATATTAAAATTTATTCCCCCGCTAGGCCATGTACCGCCATGCAGTAAAACTTGGATTACAAACCAAGTACAATGAGGAGAACGGGATAATAAAACAAAAATTGTGCGAATGATGTTGGGGCTCAGATTACTGCATCCGCTACCAGCGAAACAAGGTTTTATGGTAATTATGAAAAAATTAATATTGTAAATTAAATCAATAACAAATTGATTTTTTGAATCAAGGCCGTTAAACGGCTAGGGAGATTGGAAATTGAACTGCACGGATTTGATGTCGCCACCGTGGAGGCTGTTGAAGAATTTTTCAACTACATGCAGCGTTTCTGGTTTGATCGGATAGCACCTGTTAGATTCTGCGTGCAAAATGATCAGAGAAGAACCAATAATCACCTTAAATCGTTCTACTGCAAATTAAATAAAAAAATGCATGGCCGTCGGCTTAATTTTTGGGTTTTCTTCAGTAAATAAAAAATTCCAATGATTTACCTCTAACCCTGTTGTCTTGAAAAATCAATTTTATCTTTATTTGTTTAGAATTTTCATTTAATTTTAATAATTTGTGAAAGGAATTCTTCAAAAAGTTGATGCAGCTGAAACAGTGGACTTCAACAATGCGAGAAACGGGGAAGTGATACGCCGTTCTAGAGGAGATAAAGATAGACGTCACCAATCCCGCATCCTTCAGGCGACGGCCAAACTCAACCGAATGGAATACACTATTTCTGAATTTCTAGAAATAGTGTCCAAGGAATTTGAACCTATAAAAATTCTCAATGAACAATAACTGATCGAGGTGAATATCAAACAACCCAAAATCTAAAATAAATAATTACATAATTTAAAATATATATATGAAAACTATTATAAATATTAACCTTTGTAGAAGTACAGTTTCATTTTCGCATCACGTAAATTATTCATTTTCTTTTATATAGCGCTAGATTTACAGCTGGACGATGTCTTCATAAGGGCCCTAAATCCCGAGCCAAATGTAGCACCTTTGCCAGTGGTGGAACCTCCTGCCTATATTCACCCTCCACCGCCTCAACGAGGTCGTAGACGAGTCAGAGGTATGGCGCAAAATCAAAACAATGAGCGTATCCGAGCGCATCATTGAAGAAAACATGCCATCCCGGAAGAGCTGAGAGACATCGTCGGCGCCAACAACTGATTGATATCAATCGCCGCAATAATGGAGTTTTGCCCATGGAAAACGCCCAACAAGAAGCTCTGCCTCACCAAGACAATCTGGATGTTTTACCGGAAGGACATGGAATTAGTCCGGAAGCTCCAGCCGCAAGAAACGTTCATTTATGTGTGGTTTGCAACACAAATGAGATTGACTGCTTTTTACAGTGCGGCCATCCATTTTGCACCCACTGTATAGCAGCAACATTTATGCTCCTGGGCCGTCGTTATGTCCAAGGTGCAGAGCACCATTCGAAGAAGCAATGCGTATTTTTTTATAATTTTTTTTTTCATATGACTAATGACGGAATCATAGCATTTCAATTTTTGGAAATAAACCTCTTCTTTTCTTATGTATTTAATTATTTTCAACTAGCCGACTTTCGATCTGCCCTGAAGGTAACTTTTTTTTTCGTTTTCTGTGTTTCTTTTTTATTTGATTTTCGAGTATTTTTCTTTTGCCACCCATAGTAAAAAAAAAATAAAACATTTTTGGGATAATCAGCTTTTTTAATTCAAGCTTCGCATTTTTTTACATCTAAATAAGAAGTCGATTTATAAGATGCATTGGAGATATATCAATTTATAAATTTAACGCCTAATACAAGATGTGTACTTCAAACCCGTACAACATAAGTTCCAAATCTTTTTAGTTCAAAGTCCGCGCTTATATTTCAGTGATTCTTTTACAAAAGGACTTTCGGACAGTTTTACTTTTTACAAAGAAGACCTTTATGAAAACTCCCTACGTGCATTAGAGCTTTTGGAAGGTCAACGACGTACGGACCGTTATATAGGTTAATCTACTTACAACTGCTGCCCAGCCAAAACTGGTCATCGAATATTTCCAAAAATATTCGCCATTCCATGGAGACGATCAAGTACTACGATGCATATCGGAGTTTCTGCAGGAAAAAAATCAATGCTCACCTCGCGAAATCAGTTTGCGACCACATTGTGGAAAAAATGAACGGGAAAACGGTGTCGGAATTCATTCCACGGAAAGCCGATCAAGTTGTTTTGATGTCGTCAAATTCTTCTGGCAAGGAAGACAAAAACAGATTAGTAGACCGTGCGCTAATGTTCCAGAGGCTCGTAAGTGTCGCCAAAAGATCTGAAAAAGAAGAGTCGTTCTACTTTAAGTATGAATTGTGCTCGTAAACGCGTCGTGGCCTTTTAAGAAACGCGGATAAGGCTGAATTAGCGAAGGCGATTGCAACGATGACTACTGATGAACCAATTAACAGTATAACCACTAATGCAAGGATAACCCACTCTTTTGTCTTGGACAGATTAGCAATTATTAATCGTATTCCATGGTCGAAGAATGAGACATATTCCTCAATTTTTTCTACCATTTGGAAGTAAATAAAAACTAAATACGGACATAAACCAACCATAGTCTTTGACGGCTATGGTCAGCCTTTGACAAAGGACATTGCTCATTTGAAGAGGACAAGGTCAGTTGGCAAGGAAGATGATTTTACTCCAGAGATGAAATGCACAACGACAAAAGAAGACTTCTTATCGTCATGTAAAAACAAAACACGATTCATCGAACAATTTGGGAAATATCTCAGTGAACAAGCCTGAGAAGTTATTTACGCGGATGGTGACGCCGATGTCCTTATCGTCCAACAAGCAGTTTCATCTGCAATGAAACATAGGACAATTCTCATCGGCGATGACACCGACCTACTGATTCTACTGTTACATCATTCTACTGCAGTAACGTTTCCAATTTACATGGTCTCTGAACCAAAAATAGGAAAAAAACGGGAAAACTTGGAACATATCGAAAATTTCGGAATTGTTGGGGTCTAACATTTGCCAGCTTTTGCTATTTGCTCATGCTATCGTAGGATGTGACACCACCTCAAAACCGTATGGGCTTGGAAAAGGCTCGGCGTTGAAGCTATTGAAAAGTAACGAGGAATTCAGAAATTATGCAAAAGTTTTTTACAAAAGTAATGCAACAAAAGAAGAAGTAGATACCGCTGGAGCAAAAACAATGACCCTAATCTATGGAGCTAACCACCATGAAGATATTGACTCTCTAAGATACAAAATCTTCACTCATTAAATTAGTGCTGCAACTAGTTTTGTCAAGCCACATGATATTCCACCAACATCAGCTGAATTGGTACACACCAATAGAAGAGTATATCTACTACAGGTAACCAAAATAATAGAAATTCATAATAAAAAATTTTATGTGTGTTTTCTACATTATTTGACAATTCAAAAGGTTCAAGTTTGGATTTGCAACAATATTCTTGAACCACTCCATTGGGGGTGGAAGTTAAGTGATGATTTACTTCTTCCGATAACAACAGAACTACCACCAGCTCCCGCAGAACTACTGAAGGTTATCAAATGCAGCTGCGCAGGATCGTGCGAAGCAAACAGATGTACATGCAGGAAAAATCAAATGCCATGTTCTATTGCTTGTAAAAATTGTAAGGTTTTAAATTGGGAAAACTCACCAGAAATCGAAAACATTGAAGATGATATGGTGTAATACAAATGTTGATTTAAAATTTTTTTTTATTTGTTTATTAATTGCACTAACTTCAAATTTATTTTGGTTATAAGACACTATAACTTGACACAAAACAAACGAAGTACAGACGAACTTTCGTAACTAAGACAACTCACGCCTCGTCATTGCGGCGTTGAGTTCTTGTACTAATGCTAGATTTGGGCAATAAAGGATTTTGTTTGCCAATCAATAGTTATAAAGCTATAAATCGCTTTTTATTGGCCATTTTACAATTAATAGGGCATTATCTTGTTAATTTTTGGGTGAAAGCCTCTAATTTTTAAGTATTATAGTTAATGGGAAAACTTAATTTCGTCAAGGCCACTTGTCCATAAGGCGCCATGTAAACTGCGGCAGCCGCGTGGCTGAAAATAAATTGACCGTCTTTCACTTTTAATTTCATAAATAAGCTATTTTACACGCGATTCTTATGAAAATTTGATAACTTATAAAATAAAAGAAGTACCCGAGGAGAATTTTTCCGTCTTTTTTTGCGTTGCGTTAAATAGGATGGTTAAACAACGCATTTTTTGGGCATTTTGGGGTTAGAATCTCAATTTTTGAAAGAGGAAAGGTAAGAAAAAGGGAAAAGCTAGCCCAACCCCATTGGTCACCACCGATCGATGGCCAGCCGATTTAACAAAATTTATAAATTTGGGTACTGATGTATCGTAATCCGGGGTATATTAAGCATTAAAAAATGTAATTTAAATGCAAAGAAAATACATTTTCATGCCTATAAGCCAACAAGTAGTAAAAAAACCTCAAACAATTAATTTTTAAAAGATCTTCTGGAATATCACAAATCTCTCATTGGAGATTTCAACAACGACTCTTTTTAAATTTCCAATAGTTTCAGGGTAGTAACGGACAAGATATGGAGTCGAACCACCCGTCTTTCTGTCATAGAGCGAGTACGCTAACCACTGTAATATCATCATAAATATTTTAAAATGGGACGAGGAAGCAGATTCCTTGTGCTGGCTGACCCAGGCATAACAAGGGGGAAACAAAACAAATTGTTACCTTAATTGAGTGAATAAAAATGCACGATTATTTATTTCATGTGTATGTATGTATTTATGTAGTTACACACATTGCATGAAACTAGCTAATATCGCAACATTGTCGTACCCCATCGTGATTGAATGATTGATTTTTCCTTTATTTTACTGGTTTCAAGTTATGTTTGCGCACCAAAGAGCTTAACTATTTTTTATACGCTTCCCCAGATATAATGCGGTATCGGTCATCGATTATTGGTGGAAACATGCATATTAAAATAAGCTCTGTACTATTTAAATGCTGACGCTAACAGCACCGAATGAGATTACAATTAAGGAATTTAGAAGTATATAAACGAAAATCACAATAATTTGTTTTGGTATGACAGGCTGGCGGCCGCTGGCATTCAGGCATATGTGGATATCTTAAGCGAAATTTGTCACTGATTGGTGGGTGTAGTTTGACACTTTCGCTCTCTTGAATTTGAGACAGTTTAAGTCTGTTTTTCTTTTTTTCTTTTTGTTTGCATCGAATAACTTTTTATTGAGGTAAGACATTGGTAATCTTCTTTACACTATACATCAAATACTGATAGATTATTTTCTTTTATTTAGGAATGTTATGCCAAGCCTATAGATATACAATTTTACTTCATCAGTGTCTAATGGCAAGTCAATGGAAAACCCTTTAGTAGACTAAATTATCAGTGTAGCTACTATAACTTGACGTTAAATATCTTTTGTAATGAGTAGCATATAACTTTTAACCCAAGTTATGCATTTACTTGACATGTATGGTTTGTCTCAAATCTTGAACAGATTCTTGAAAGTTGAAACATAATGTGTTTGTTATTTCAATGTGGCTGAATTCTAACGAGAAAGCCCCTTATCTGCTTTAGATTAAGGTTTAGTTAGTCAAAAATATTGCATTCCAGCTAATAAAATCAGTGCCATTGCAACTTGGCCGATTCCAGCAGTCAACAGCAGTCTCGCTCCTTCAATGAAAGGATAATTTGGTTCACTGAATTTATATGTTACTCAAATGAGGCCTTTTCAATATTCAGTTATTTGTTGCAATTCACTGAGTCTGTATTGGTAATTCTGGATAAGAAGATGATAACCATAATAAATATCTTGATCTGAGATTGTCTCATATCATATTTGGGGATGTGGTGGTGTAGTGGATTAGAGCGTCAACGATTTAGAAAAAAGTCAATGAGGCTCTGGTTTCGAAACCCAGCTGAACCCGTCAAAAACCTGTAGCGTCGCGCCGTGGAGAAAGGCAGCATGCATAACACAGGGATCCTTGATTGCTTTCAAGGATATGACGTTAAACATACGGTGATGTGTTTAATCACATCTTCCAAATTGGAAACGAAACAGCGTCATTAGATCGGGATTGAATTCCTGCGATAGTGCGCTATATAAATTCATACATACATACATATGGTAACATCAGTGATTGCTGAAACAGTTCTTTTTACTTTTAACGATATTAGGTTTTTTTTAAGATCGAGGATATACGTTCTCTCAAGTTTTCCAGGACTGTAGTGCTTCTCGTGAATGAGAACCCATCTTTATTATTCAAGCATCATTCAACATTTGAGATTCGACATCGATTTGCCGATTCCTGACATAGGCCTAATTACACTGTTACTTAATTAAAAAAACTATTCATTTGATTTTCTTTGTAAATTGACATATAATAATACATTGCTGCAATATTTTGTCACTTCACTTCATGTCTCCGTAAAAATTATTTTAAAAATAAGTTTGCTAAGAATTGAAAGACAATTATAGATGAGTAAAAAATGTTGACAGAAGATGTTGAAAGAAATTTTTATGCATGACAGCATTGAATTTTAGTGCATTTAAAATGAAAAATAAATACATAAAAAACGCATTTTGAAACGAATTCTAGTTGCATTTCCAGAAACGCATACAGTGATGAAGAAAAAAACGGAAACAAGGCGTTCTAGAATGCAATAATAATGCATTCCATAGTAAGCGTTTCAACCAAGCGATTCTATTTAAAGCGTATTTCCACCGCGTTTCGCTGCGGGAAAATTCTCCTCGGGTAGAACACGAGGGTAGTCCCAATATTTTTGCAAAATGGGACAAAGATGATTTAATTTCAAAATTTCCTAGTATGGCAAAACTTAACGCCGATTTCGCATTTTCAGCCGTGACCACAACTCTAAAGACACTTGAAAGTATTTTACCCCGAGAGAATCGTGATTACGGGAAAGATATAACACCTGTATCATTTTTCAAATACGCTAATTTCTATTGTGAACCATTTTTCATCGAGGGCACACCCAACAATGGTGGTGCTATAACAGTTTCGTTTGCAGAAACCGCTTATTATCGTCACTCTTTGGTCTTGTGCAAAGGTTTGTAAATGGGTATACTACTCGTATTTTTAGTATTTTTATACTTCTACTCTAATTTGGTTTGTATGATAATTCAGGTGCAAGGGGTAAAGCCGGCCAAAAAGGAGGCAAAGGTGGACAAGGAGGCAAAGGTGGACAAGGCGGATACGGAGGCTCCATCACGATTGAAAACGTCTTCGGAGAACCACTTAGTGGTCCTATTTGCGTAAGAACTAGAGGAACTTTTGGTCGAGACGGCAAAGATGGAAAAGGCGGCACGCATGGCAAGCACGGCAAATCAGCTGGTGACGTGGGCTACATCGACAAAGTGGCTGCATTTTGGGACTAGATATACGAAACAAGATTCTTCGGTTTCGACAATGATGTCGCGCTGTATATTGATTATTCGTCAACAGAACCAAATAGCGAACCTTACGCTCGATGCTATCCACAAGGTCGAGAATTAAGCTATGCCACAATCAAATACAGCAGTCACCCGAACACTGATGTTGGGACCCAAGAGGAGAAAACAACAAAAGGACGTCTTAATCGGACGGAAAGAGAAACAGAAGCCGTTAAGAAGAAAGCTATAACTCGCCAGAGTCTGGGACAGCAAGCTACTCAAGTACTTGAACGGAAGCAGATGAGCCGAAGTCTTCATGTAAACATGGTCTCTATGATGGAATCGAGTCATAACACAGAGGTCGATCTGAATGAACGAGCTGCTGTTCAAGAGGAGAACGAAATCGAATGCGAGATCAAGTCGGCATTCGTCAGGAGAAGCCAACGATTGGAAGTCTCTTCTCGTTTTTCATATAGTAAAACCAAAGGTAGTTGTATAGCTGAAAACATTTACGACCCATTTTACTCTGAAAACGGAGTACAGGCAAGCACATTTTGCTTCCTCTGTCTCAGCCATGAACCTCTGACCAAATTAAAAGAAGCCAAAGACCAGCCGATTGAAAACGGCACTGTCAGGCTGAGTCCCAAAGCTCTGGTTTACTGCCTTGAACGATTGTCGACAACGGATGGAGTCGACAACATCCTGCACTGCATTTTTGGCCAAAAAGAATCGTTCGGCTCTTATTCGTGCCAAAAAACGGAGCCATACCGGAAGCAAATCTCCAACTACATTCAAGCTAATGGCACAACAAATTATCACACTTTCTCCTCCCTTGTTAAGCGATTTGTGTTCGAAGTGAAAGAAGACGACAAAGACTTCCCCGTTGCTAACGCCAAAAGAGAAGAATACTTCAAGTTAAAAGATGATCATCAACTGTGGAAGATTATGGAGCATGTTCAAAGTGAGCTGAAGAAAGAAATCGTCAAGTCTGAGACTAAGAAGTTGATGAAATTGTTGGAAAAGTATGAAAAAACGCCAGAGGACAAGGTGAATTATGTAATAAACCGTTTCTTGTCGGATGAAGGCAATCGACAGGACGCCGAAGCTTGGGAGGAAGCATGGTCTTCGAGTGGTCAAAATTTCAAACAAATTGTCAAGAGCCTGAAAGAAAACTTCAATTGGAAAGAAGTTGCCAAGTCTAAGGCGTTGATGGAAGAGTATGCGAAACATGTTCAATTACCGCTGACTACTCTAGGCCGATCGGAGCTGGAATTGATCGCTCTAATTTACGATAAGAAAATTCACGTTTACGTTATAGATTACCAAAACAAACAAAACAACAACGAAGACAATTCACCGCCATTCAAGTTCAACGAGACACTAAACTCCGATGGAAACGAGGAGCATTTTATCCTTTACGAAAAAGATGCATGGCAATTGCTGGAAGTGAATCCTAAGCTGCGACAATTTTTTGAGCAACGAGCTCGTCAAGCT
Source organism: Daphnia pulex (assembly GCF_021134715.1). Lineage (NCBI taxonomy): Eukaryota > Metazoa > Arthropoda > Branchiopoda > Diplostraca > Daphniidae > Daphnia > Daphnia pulex. The sequence continues at coordinate 6,508,701 of NC_060027.1, forward strand.
GCAAAATTGCGTCAACAGACTGAAATCCCAGTAAATGCTGTTAAAATGAATACAGTATCCACCGATTCCAACAGTCAATCAACACAAGAAGAAAAAACCAACACAGCAGAGTTCAAAAAATTATCATCATGGTTTGAAAAGAATTACACTAAAAATCGACAAGTCATCACTTCCATCCTAATGCTCTTGGGTTTTGATTTAATAACTTCAACAACCTTCGCATCAATGGGAACTAAAATAACAGCTACGTCCGATTCAATGAACGCCATAAAAATGCAGAAATTACGATTGGTCACCATCCTTTGGTGTTGTACCTGGAAATAATAAGTGGTGTTTTTTTTTCAATTGACAATGCGCTTGTTTCATTGTCATGCATTAAGAAGAAATCATTGTTTTTTAGCACCGTCAATCAAAGATGATTCGTCCTTATGCTTCCACGAACATTTAACCTCGACAACGCCATTCCAATGACAGTCACAGTGAAATAAACCGTCTGGTGTGGCCCCTGTTCCAACACGTCGTTGAAAGAATTAGACCGCATTTAACAATTGTGAACCCGACATGCACTTTGTTTTTCTGTAGGAAATCACAACCTTTTTTGATGCACCTCGACTCATTTTCTATACCATAGCTAAAAGAGATAACACATTATTGATGGATGAGCTATGAATGAAATGTTTCAATGAAATATACCGCGTAGCTTCTGTGGAGAAATGGTGTTTAGCTGGATAGCAAATTTTCTTCAACAGCGACTGAGGGAATCTCTAAGTTGGTATGGCAAATTGCATACGAATTTGAGGCCGTGCTTAGCCCGGCACGATAACGGTTCCACAGTGGTGTCTTATGCTGTCTGATGGTGATCTTGCGACATCATCTGATTGAATTTGAGAGACAAAAAATGATTGAATTTTAACAAGTCTCTCGCATTCTTGTATAACATCAGTGTATGGTTTTTGGTAGAATGCAGCGTTGAATATTTCTGACAATGCCAACGGGAGTGTCGGTGGTTTGAAGTTATCGGCATAACTATCGAGAACTAACAATTGGTGGTCATTTCTGGAACGTTGTTGCTGTTAACAATCTTTCTTTGCTGAATTAATGTCTTTTCAGTTTCTGTTTTTTCCTCTCATTTCCGTGACGTGTTCAGATCGCCAATTTTGTTTATTAAAGCCTACTTATTACAAGAATAAAGATTACTTAGAAATGCAGTTTATCCATCAATCGCTTAATTATTTTTATTTCAACTTACCACCGCTCGTCTTGGATATGTGTCTAACCACACGTTCTGTTTCGCTGTACATGGTAGTGTTTTAGCAGTTATTACACTATAAAGTACGACTCCTACATGACAACAAACTCCACCAAGTCTAGAATGAATATAATGTACTCATTAGTATGCAAGTTTAATCGTATTCAATCTGCAATATAATGTATGGTATGATATCTTACCCTACTATACATTGACAATGTGCTGCGAGGATTATATTGTTTGTGTTTATACACACCGAAGGCAGCAGTTCTTTTTTGGTTAAGAACTGTGGGCGAACTGTGAATGGTGGACAAGGGCAGTAACGATAACTTTTCCATCAGCAAGTTGAATTCTAGGGGGCTGACAAAAAAGGGCTGACACCCAACCACTTGTGACGTTCTAAATTGCATTCTGCATGGTTTTCATGGCATTCAGTTGTAATTTGGTATCTTTACTCCTTCTTTCTATAAGGTACATGTACAGCTCGTGCTCTGTAATTGTTGATAGGAACTTTTCTAACACAATTATGGACTTTTGCCACATTTCCTTTGGTAAGACATATGGGCAGTCAACATTGCACTTACACAATTTGTCGATATAAATCTCTTTTTCCTTCGAAACAAGTCCTTCTGCGTAAGCCGAGTATTTAAAAAGGGTAATGCTATCAAATAACTGAGTCCCAACATCACTATTTTCACTAATCATGACAAGGCGAATCGTCTGTAGCTAAACAACTGCAAAGAATCAGCTCAGCTGATGTAAACACTGACCATCAATTAATTTTCATAAATAAATTTGACGTTATATAGATTTTAAAATTATGTAGTGTATTATCAATCCTTATAACGAATTAAGTTACAAAAGATTTCTTTATAAAATTGAGTTTAACTATTTTTAATGTTAAATTAAAGGTTCTCTTCATAAGGCCTGAGAGAAAAAAAAAACCTGAAACTTTTGTATCAACGTGGCCGGTGAGAATCAACCCATGTGCCTTTAAGATGTACTGCAATTCTTCACTGGGGAAAGGATTGTTGCACCTTGGGACGAATAGGTGATTCCAGATGCGCATTCGTCAAAGCCACTGATGGCTTTCACCACCCTGTATGGTTTCGACCTGTGCTCAAAAGTTGACAGCCACTCTAACAGAGGAATATTAAGTAACGAGAGATGTGTTGATTGAGGCAGTGGCTCACCAAATTGTAGTTCACTATTATTAAAGAGACTTGAAACTTCAGTGTTTATTTTACTTGAATTTGTTTGAGGGTTCATCAAGTTCAATTAAGTAGCTTTGTTTCCTTGTAATTGTTTGCTTGAAACAACCTTCACGTTTCATATCGTGTTTGTGTGTTTGTGATTTACAAAGCAATTTCTTTGTCAGGATCCTTCAAAAAATTTAACCCTTCTCTTTTGTCTTTTTCCTTACACTTTCCCCTAAGATTTAAAAATCTGTCAGTGGAATGATTTTGAACGATTTTGAATCGAATTTCAATTCTGTTCACTGAAATGGAGTATGATGTCAGACGTATTTCTTCTACACGGGTAAAAGCTGTTGATTGCCATCCAAGAGAGCCCAGGCTGTCACTTGTTTACTTTGAAAGCTGTTTTCCATGAAGGCATTGCACGAGAGAGTGGCTGATCGATTCAGTCAACGTGCTGTTAGTCCCTGCTGTTCGGATCTGATCCTGTGGCCAATTTTCGCGTGCCACTGCACACAGTTTAGCATGATGCTTTCAAGGCTTCTCACAAGATTGATGACGAGATTATTGGGTGAAAAAGGTGCTCAAACTTTTGTGGGAAGTTTTGTAATTACAGTGATCTATCAGACTGCTTCCATAACACTGGAAAGAACGCAATGTAAAGGCATGTGTTCATAATGTAGAAGAGTGCAGCTTATTAATGGGAAAGCAAGCTCTGATGAGCTTTGACAAGAGACCATCACAATGGGGTCGACTCCGCATTCAGAGAGTCTACAGCGGCCATGAGTTCCCATTCCGTCTAATGAGGTTGATAAGAAAGATCTGTCTCAGAGCTAAACCTATTTACTTTGTCTGCAATAATCTTGTAGAGTGAGCGAGTGTGGCTCCACCAGAAAAAATGCTCAACACACCTGTTTAGTATGTACAATTCAAAAAATAGACCTCAGACCTCAGCTCCGTCCACCGATAGGGTTTACGGAAGAGAAACCTCAGCTGATTTCCCAGATAATCCTTAAGTCATTAATAAGTCCCACCGACTTTGAGCTGTGGAGATAATTCCATGTTTACCTTTTCGCCCTGCGTAGCTCCAACTGGCACGTCACTTAGAATTCGAAGTAGGAAAGTCTACCGGTGACGGTCTTCAGTAGGGTCTACAGCAGCAGAGTAGAACCTCTCAGACAACCAGTCATCTTTCGGGCCGATGACTAAGACATCTCTGGCCTAGGTAATTTTTAATTTCGAGCGAAGCCTGATCCAAGGCAAGAAAAGATATGCGAAACAGTAAAATCTAGTTGGGTTGATTTTAGGAAAAATAAACTGGAACGTTTTCAGGTTTTCCACTATTTCCTGTTTACAAAGAGAGATATTTAGTCGTGAGATGTTGGGGCATTAGGAGTGGAAGCAGATTTTATGACCGGCTGAGACTTGGCGGACAGCAGAAGGCCTCAAAAATATGGATAGTTGGAGAAAGAATTGATGTGGTCCGGCTAAAACGATTTCGCTACCGAAATCTTATCTTCCGTCAATGTAATGTGTAGAAAAGATTTTTGCGAAAAAGTGTAAGTCTGAAAAATTTAACGTGGTGTCAATACATGCCATTTGATTGCTCACGACATGAGCTGTTGTATGCATGGATGATGTCAGGGTTAGCTTTCTAAAAATTGCTGTCCCGTATGGGCGCGAATCATTTAAAGTGTGGAAGGATATGTAGCCAGAAGGGATATCAGAAACAACTGCACTTTTAGAGGTCAGGGCATACAGTTCTTGAAGATTTTTTTTTAACTGTATCTTTTGGCAGATAACCAATGTAAGAACTTGAAAAAGCACGTTTCTTTTCTGCCTGGCTCCTATCAGTTTTCCATAAATAACAAAAAATATAGTAGCTTCGAAATAGAAAATTATGCCATTCAATTTACAGAGAAACTTGAAGCTTTCCGAAACTTGGAATAAAATGATCGACTTTTCTGACGAGATATACAAAAAAGAAAACCCCTAAATCTTGTCTGATTAAGTCGTGGACTCGTTGACGCACATTCAAAAAATTGCCACATCCCAAAAATTATCTTACCCCCAAAATTGCCACATCCCAAAAATACTGTATACTGCGTACGAACTCTGCGAGCAGTTTATCTTCCTCTCCGATGTGTTTATTCTTAATAATTAAATATTAATCACGACTCAAAGTTTAATTAGTTTAAAAAACCAGCAAGCAGAGCTAATGCAATACATTTCAACATCACTGCTTGATTTTTAATGTGATTACTAACACAGGCACCAGTTGTTGTGCGAGTTGTATTCTACTCGATGGTCTCTTTCGAAATAATAGTCTTAATCAAAATAACCTTCCTCAGCGTTGCAGATCTATCATAAACGCATTTTCACCATTGCAATTTTACCGCGGATTCACGGAGAAAAAAACATCAAATAAGTGTAATCTTACCTATTGTTGATTTTTTTCATTATACTGCTATTTACCTTGTTAAACAGGAGTCTTTCGTTTCATCACTCATCATTTTCAGGACGAAACGTAAGACGTTTCCACAACAGACCCAGGATCAGTTCTACTGCGCGAAGCAACAACAATCGATTGGAAACCTGACAATTCGGTTTCAGTTACATCTCCAGGCGTAACATTCTCATTGAAAACCACCAATTAGTAAAACGATGATGAAAGAAGATAAACACACCTGACATTCAATCTTCTCCCTTTTTAATCTGATTGTTTATCGACGAGTTGCGTACGTTCAATTGTACCCTGAACGTATTGTTGACCAAACATTTTTCTGAGGAACTACAACTGTCTCGTTTAACTTTACTATTATCACAAAACCACTTTGAAGAAGTCAAACAACAGACCTAACATTAGATGATCCAAATTTCAACAAAAAAGGTCAATTCCAACAGTAACCTATTGATTATTCCGTTTCCATATGGAAACATTGAGGAAAATACTCGAAATCACAATGAATGATTTTCCCCTGAATTCAACCTCGAAAGAACCAATCATACCATCACTAAGGTACACTCACTTCCATAAATAACTATACAGGCGTAAGCGCAAAACAACGCACCTGTGTTGGCCACAGTGGTGTGCAGCCTTTGTTGTTTGTAATCGAGAGGGAAGGGTTAGATTTTTCTCAAAGTAAGAAAATAGAATTTGTGTTAAAGCCAACATTGGTGCGTTGTTTCGCGCTTTGGCCTGTATAGTTATTTATGGAAGTGAGTGTACATCCTCTCTAAAGTGTCTTTATTTTCCAGCTAAATGCATCGCAACCAAACACTAACCAAACAAAATTCCTCTCATAAAACCTTTCAACATTTACGAATAAATAAGACATATTTCACTCTCTAAGAAACAAACAACGCTATTCTTGAGTAAAATGGCGATTTCGGCGTGGGAAGTGACATTTCTTTAAAATTGGGGGAGATCGTTGATCGCTATAATGTAATTTGATTTCCCTTTTGGATGATTGTCATTATTCAGTCTTGTTTCAGTTCCTTAGATCTCTAGGAACGAAGTTTTTCAGTTATTTCCCCAAAAGCGACTGCACCCCCTGAAGAATTAAACTTTTTGTTACCACCCCAACTTTCATTCATTATAGTAGGCGATAGGGGACTTTATCGCACACCACAGCCTTTGGGAATCCGATACTACACACATATCGCGTATAATTCCCTATATGCCGTGATAACAGACCACCTAGATGCCATTACCCTCATCCTAAAAGACTTAGGCATACGAATTAATCCATTACCCGGAAAGTCATCGATAAACGTGTTGGGTTAAATTAACAAATACAAACTGCTGTTTTTTCTCAATAACTTTTATTCTTGATTATTATCACTCTACGACATTAAACAGCGCGGTGAATAAATTGCACACCCACACGTATAAGTAAAAGTTTATCTGGTTCTACACTCTCCTTTTGGGAAGAAGTCGAGGGTAGTTAATTTTTAACCTCGAACAAAATGTATCCAGAAATTTTTTTAATGAACTTTGTTATTGTAGTGTTCAAGGTGTTAAATTCAAAACCCTTCTTGAAAATATTAAAAATTTCTGTAAAAAAAAAATTTTAAATTCAATTTTTTTTTATTTTTGAAAAAATATGGTACTTTCAATTATAAATAAATTATTTAAAAAATTCCCTCGTGTTCTATCCCGAGGAGAATTTTCCCGCAGCGAAACGCGGTGGAAATACGCTTTAAATAGAATCGCTTGGTTGAAACGCTTACTATGGAATGCATTATTATTGCATTCTAGAACGCCTTGTTTCCGTTTTTTTCTTCATCACTGTATGCGTTTCTGGAAATGCAACTAGAATTCGTTTCAAAATGCGTTTTTTATGTATTTATTTTTCATTTTAAATGCACTAAAATTCAATGCTGTCATGAATAAAAATTTATTTCAACATCTTCTGTCAACAACTTTTACTCATCTATAATTGTCTTTCAATTCTTAGCAAACTTATTTTTAAAAAATTTTTTACGGAGACATGAAGTGAAGTGACAAAATATTGCAGCAATGTATTATTATATGTCAATTTACAAGGAAAATCAAATGAATAGTTTTTTTTATTAAGTAACAGTGTAATTAGGCCTATGTCAGGAATCGGCCAATCGATGTCGAATCTCAAATGTTGGATGATGCTTGAATAATATAGATGGGTTCTCATTCACGAAAAGCACTACAGTCCTGGATAATTTGAGAGAACGTATATCCTCGATCTTAAAAAAACCTGAATATCATTAAAAGTAAAAAGAACTGTTTCACCAATCACTGATGTTACCATATGAGACAATCTCAGATCAAGATATTTATCATGGTTATCATTTTCTTATCCAGAATTATCAATACAAACTCAGTGAATTGCAACAAATAACTGAATATTGAAAAGGCCTCATTTGAGTAACATACAGTCATGCCTGAAAGTTTCTTGAACAGGCAAATGGCTCTCTATGTTTTCAGTTTAATTTGACGGAAGGGATACTACGGTGCCTACCGTACCCCCGATATTGTACGCCCTTTTCTCTTTTTCTTTATATTCTTCTCTTCCTTTACCTACGAAAGAAAAAGAGAAAAAGGCGCAAAATACTGGGGGTACGGTAGGCACCGTAGTATCCCTTCCGTCAAATTAAACTGAGAACATAGATATACCTCAGGGATAATCTATCAGTATTTGATGTACCAATGTACCAATGTCTTACCTCAATAAAAAGTTATTCGATGCAAACAAAAAGAAAAAAAGAAAAACAGACTTAAACTGTCTCAAATTCAGGAGAGCGAAAGTGTCAAACTACGCCCACCAATCAGTGACAAATTTCGCTTAAGATATCCACATATGCCTGAATGCCAGCGGCCGCCAGCCTGTCATACCACAACAAATTATTGTGATCTTCGTTTATATACTTCTAAATTCCTTAATTGTAATCTCATTCGGTGCTGTTAGCGTCAGCATTTAAATAGTACAGAGCTTATTTAAATATGCATGTTTCCACCAATAACCGATGACCGATACCGCATTGCTTCCTCGTCCCATTTTAAAATATTCTATGATAATATTACAGTGGTTAGCGTACTCGCTCTATGACAGAGAGGCGGGTGGTTCGACTCCATAGCTTGTCCGTTACTACCCCGAAACTATTGGAAATTTAAAAAGAGTCGTTGTTGAAATCTCCAATGAGAGATTTGTGATTTTCCAGAAGATCTTTTAAAAATTAATTGTTTGAGGTTTTTTTACTACTTGTTGGCTTATAGGCATGAAAATGTATTTTCTTTGCATTTAAATTACATTTTTTAATGCTTAATATACCCCGGATTACGATACATCAGTACCCAAATTTATAAATTTTGTTAAATCGGCTGGCCATCGATCAGTGGTGACCAATGGGGTTGGGCTGGCTTTTCCCTTTTTCTTACCTTTCCTCTTTCAAAAATTGAGATTCTAACCCCAAAATGCCCAAAATATGCGTTGTTTAACCATCCTATTTAACGCAACGCAAAAATAGACGGAAAAATTCTCCTCGGGTACTTCTTTTATTTTATAAGTTATCAAATTTTCATAAGAATCACGTGTAAAATAGCTTATTTATGAAATTAAAAGTGAAAGACGGTCAATTTATTTTCAGCCACGCGGCCGCCGCAGTTTACATGGTGCCTTATGGCCAAGTGGCCTTTACGAAATTTTCCCATTAACTATAATACTTAAAAATTAGAGGCTTTCACCAAAAAATTAACAAGATAATGCCCTATTAATTGTAAAATGGCCAATAAAAAGCGATTTATAGCTTTATAACTATTGATTGGCAAACAAAATCCTTTATTGCCCAAATCTAGCATTAGTAAAAGAACTCAACGCCGCAATGACGAGGCGTGAGTTGTCTTAGTTACGAAAGTTCGTCTGTACTTCGTTTGTTTTGTGTCAAGTTATAGTGTCTCATAACCAAAATAAATTTAGTGCAATTAATAAACAAATAAAAAAAATTTTAAATCAACATTTGTATTACACCATATCATCTTCAATGTTTTCGATTTCTGGTGAGTTTTCCCAATTTAAAACCTTACAATTTTTACAAGCAATAGAACATGGCATTTGATTTTTCCTGCATGTACATCTGTTTGCTTCGCACGATCCTGCGCAGCTGCATTTGATAGCCTTCAGTAGTTCTGCGGGAGCTTGTGGTAGTTCTGTTGTTATCGGAAGAAGTAAATCATCACTTAACTTCCACCCCCAATGGAGTGGTTCAAGAATATTGTTGCAAATCCAAACTTGAACCTTTTGAATTGTCAAATAATGTAGAAAACACACATAAAATTTTTTATTATGAATTTCTATTATTTTGGTTACCTGTAGTAGATATACTCTTCTACTGTGGTGTACCAATTCAGCTGATGTTGGTGGAATATCATGTGGCTTGACAAAACTAGTTGCAGCACTAATTTAATGAGTGAAGATTTTGTATCTTAGAGAGTCAATATCTTCATGGTGGTTAGCTCCATAGATTAGGGTCATTGTTTTTGCTCCAGCGGTATCTACTTCTTCTTTTGTTGCATTACTTTTGTAAAAAACTTTTGCATAATTTCTGAATTCCTCGTTACTTTTCAATAGCTTCAACGCCGAGCCTTTTCCAAGCCCATACGGTTTTGAGGTGGTGTCACATCCTACGATAGCATGAGCAAATAGCAAAAGCTGGCAAATGTTAGACCCCAACAATTCCGAAATTTTCGATATGTTCCAAGTTTTCCCGTTTTTTTCCTATTTTTTGGTTCAGAGACCATGTAAATTGGAAACGTTACTGCAGTAGAATGATGTAACAGTAGAATCAGTAGGTCGGTGTCATCGCCGATGAGAATTGTCCTATGTTTCATTGCAGATGAAACTGCTTGTTGGACGATAAGGACATCGGCGTCACCATCCGCGTAAATAACTTCTCAGGCTTGTTCACTGAGATATTTCCCAAATTGTTCGATGAATCGTGTTTTGTTTTTACATGACGATAAGAAGTCTTCTTTTGTCGTTGTGCATTTCATCTCTGGAGTAAAATCATCTTCCTTGCCAACTTACCTTGTCCTCTTCAAATGAGCAATGTCCTTTGTCAAAGGCTGACCATAGCCGTCAAAGACTATGGTTGGTTTATGTCCGTATTTAGTTTTTATTTACTTCCAAATGGTAGAAAAAATTGAGGAATATGTCTCATTCTTCGACCATGGAATACGATTAATAATTGCTAATCTGTCCAAGACAAAAGAGTGGGTTATCCTTGCATTAGTGGTTATACTGTTAATTGGGTCATCAGTAGTCGTCGTTGCAGTCGCCTTCGCTAATTCAGCCTTATCCGCGTTCCTTAAAAGGCCATTGCCATCAAACAAGGATGTTGTTTACGAGCACAATTCATACTTAAAGTAGAACGACTCTTCTTTTTCAGATCTTTTGGCGACACTTACGAGCCTAAAAATATGCCGCATGGCCTGTCCCTACCCGCGGCATGGCCTTAGGGTATGGCGGGGACGAATCCTTTGTCTACCATATCCTAAGGCTATGCCGCGGGTAGGGACAGGCCATGCGGCATATTTTTAGGGTGATCCAATATTTATGATCGATGAATTTAAATACATAACCTTAACACTTTTTTTAAATTAAAAATCAGAAAGATGAAGAATACTTCTTTATCTTTTTGCTAAAGAAAAATTACCCTCGTACGACCAATCTAAGTATTTTTAAAAAAATCTCGCGCGAGACACCGTTAGGCCTATCTCGCGCGGGTTAAAACGCCTTTTTTGGACCGGGGTGATCCAATACCTGTGGTGGGTACTGTATATCTATCATATATAAAGTACATTTATGAAGCTATTATTTAAATACGATATGATGAGCATTCCTTACTATTAAATATTACAAAATTGTTCTAATAATAAATTTATAACTTTATAAAAATTAACAAAAACCTTAAAATTCATTTATAACTTAATAAACCACTGGATATGACACATTGACTTACGTGGCCATATGCAAGGGCATGAAATATCATTAATTGATAGAAGAGTACTGGGACAATGCGGAAGGATGCGTCGATATGGATTTCTTTAACGTTCCGCAGAGCAGGTAAAATGCCAGGACTGAAAAATATCAGGGCATAATCATTTTCATGTGTCACCATGCCCCGATAAAAGACGCCTTGTCCTCTTAAGGTATTCCTTGTAAATGGAAATAAAAATATATGTATATATAAATATACACAGCATATATAATAAAACATTTCATATCGAATAGGGGAGACTGGAGTAAGACGGGACGGTTTTCGTTTGCCCCCTATATCTCCCAAACTAATCATTCAATTTCAATGAATTTTTTTTATGTATTGCTTATCGTTATGTACCCCCCATATTTTTTGTATAATTTAATAATGAACCATTCCCCATAAAATGCCTTTAAAGTTTACTCAGATTTATGGGAGGAGCCTATTTTTGGGGGTAATTGAGGACACTGGGGTGGGTGGTGAGGGACGTCCTCCGTTTTCGCCTTAAAATTCATTAATAAAATTGAAAACAATTGAAAAGGTGTTCCGCTGCATAGACTCTTTGAGTTCATAAATGTTTCAATTTTATTATTGTGTTAATGAACCTTTTTTCTTATATAAACAAAAACTCTTATGGAGCAGTAGGATATCTTGCGTTGCCAGGTTAGGAAATCAAGCCTCTTTAAAATGCTGTACGCTGATTGGCCCGTAACTGTCCCAAAATAGTCAAAAACAGCTGTCCCGATTTCCCGGTTTAGAAACTTTTTTTTTAAGTTAATACTGTCTAAACTAATTGATCTAAAATTCTAATTTTTGTTCCAAACGATCAAGAAATGATTTATCTTCATTTCCATATTAAATTTACATGCCATTAGCGTTTATTTGGGTCTATAAACATAAAATGGCGGAGACAAAAATAACTAAAAAAAACGTTTTTTAAGTTTTGTCAATAACTCATACAGTTATTGACAAGACTCAACCAAATTTCATGCCAAAGTAGAATATACGTATTGAAATAACATACTAAATTTATTCTTAATTTTATTAATATCTACTTTTTTTCCCCCTACTGTCCCTTTTGACCCGGTGTTTACTCCAGTCTGCCCTATAACAATTTAAAAACAGCTGTATCATGCATACCGATAAATGGGGTCGATAAAAGTCCATTATGAAATCACGATATAATAGGAAAGGTACACTCTCGGCTATCCCCAAGACCGGCGGCTGTTTAGTAAAGGGTCCCAAGATTCCCCGCCAGGTTCACTAGTATAGGAGGCCCCTCGTCTCTCGGGGGTATAGTAAAAATTGGGGTTTTTCGTTCGTTATCTGTAAAATTACCAATCAATGTGTCCAGAAATTGATTTAGTTTAAGCTTGATGTGATTCCCTATCCTTAAATACCTAATTTATCTAGATTAGGCAATTTTTTATATGTCATTTTGTGATTGAAATTCACATTTTTTTTTAATTTGCGCCAAAAAATCAAATCAAATGTATTTTTTATTACTTATTTTTGTTTATTCTATTTTAAAATATTCAAAATGAATTTTTAAAAATCATTAAAATATAATAAACAAAAATAAGTAATAAAAAATAAATTTGATTAGATTTTTTTGGCGCAATTAAAAAAAATGCGAACTTCAATCACGAATTAAACATATAAAAAATTGCCTGAAGAGTGTTTGAATTACGCGCGGAGGAAGCATTCTTTATGCATTGAGATGCAATCTATGCAATCTATAAAAGGTGAAAACTTAACAACTCCCCTATCATAGCTAAAATTGGAAAATTGCTCGAAGTCGCGTAGCGACTGAAGAGCAGATGAGATTGTATGGAAAGTTAAAGAGAAACCTTAAACCTTGTGTTGACCCGTTTATTAGCTGTCCTTCAAAGTGAGTTTTCTTCTGGCCCCCTATCGGTCTTACCCCTCAGAACTTTAGAAGCACAACATAAAAATTGAGCCACATTAAATCCCAGACGAAAAACGCGAGGAATCCTATGAACCGCGGCGACCGCCGTTCGAGAAGGATCCGCTTCGTCCTCTGAAAATAAAATACATGAGAGAATTAATTTTGGGGCTGGAGGGCGGGATATTTTTTACCAAGATTTAAGGTTTCACTTTAACTTTCCATACAATCTCAACTGCTCTTCAGTCGCTACGTGACTTCGAGCGAATTTTCGAGCAATTTTCCAATTGTATGAAAATTCGCTCTCTTAAAACCTTGTGACTTTAAAGCATACTCAATAACTTAAGCTGTTTGTAACACTGCGTTCGCAAACTCTCTCCCTGAATCGACCTCGCGTCTGTAGTGTCTAACAAAAACTGATTCCGATGCCCAACCTCCGCTCCGATGGATATTTTCGACTGATACACCCGCACTGGCCGCTCTGAATGCTGAAGCTCCTCTCGTCGAATGCGCTGAATACACAGAAGTATCTACTCCGGCTTCCGCCAACAAGGTTTTAATCCATCGACCAATAGTTCACGCTCCCACTGATCTGAAGGGGGACCTGGTGGCCAGGAATAAAAGACTCTGGTCGTTCTTTCTAAAAACATCTGACGCTTTGACGTAAGCCTCCAAACAGACCACCGGGCAAGTAAAAGCGGGCCTTTTCAAGGTGAACACCTTTAGGGCCGCCTGGCGTTGGGCCTTTCTGGGACGATTTAGGCTCAATTTTACTCCCTGGGAACTAAATGCAATCGAGTCACGTGATATTGACGCCAGTTCCGACACTCTGCACAGGGAAGTCAGGGCCAATAACATTACCGTCTTACCTGGTAACTTGGCAAAGGGCGTTTCTGAATTTGCCTGTCAATCCAAAAATTTCAAAACCTGGTTTACGTCCCAAAAATTTTTGTACTTAGGAGCTGGGGTTTAACATTATAAATCCCTGCATGACTTTCATCACCGTCGGGTGCTTTCCTACATCAAAGCCATCAATTGCTTTCAAAGTCGAGCTCAACATCGAGCGATAAACGTTTATCGACCTGTAGGCCTTTCCTTCGTTACATAACCCCGCTAGGAAATCTAATACCTTATTCAAACCAGGAGACAGGGGATCTTCACTCTGGCGAAGACATCAACTACGCCAACCATTCCAGGCGCTCTGGTATGCAGCTGCTGTGGTATCACGATTTGCTCTCAACAGAAGCCCGACCACTCCTTTCGAAAGGCCTTGGGCCTCATATCGTTCCCGAATAATCTCCAGGCGGCTAGTGACAACGTCCAACTGGATACTAGCGGATGCGGACATCCCGACGGATCTGACAGGATCCCGTTGGATGTTGGCAAAATTCGATGGGGGCTCGCACACCAGACTCATCAGAACTGGGTACCAGGGTTGCGCTGGCCAAATCTGGGCTATCAGAACCATCTCTACCCGATCCTTCCTTATTTTGTTCAGGCAACGCTGAATCAAGGAAAATGGGGGGAAGGCATATCCCAGGAAAAGGCTCCAATTCAGGCTGCATGCATCCAGGCCATCGCCTCCGGTTGGTGTTGCCAGCTGGCGAAGAGCTCCAGCTGTCGATTCCAATTCGCAGCAAACAAGTCCATTTGTGGGTCCTAAATGGTCTGTAGTTGACGGAAGACGGATTGATCCAGCATCCAATCGCTCACATCGGGGCGCATCCGTGACAACCGGTCTGCAAGAATATAAGAGCACCCGGAAGGTATACAGCCGACACCGTTAAGAGGCGATCTTCGCACCATATTGCGATCCGCGCGGCAATCGAACACACATTTTTCGAGCTCGTCCATCCTGACTTGTTCACATAAGCGACAGCCCTACGATTAGCCAACATTAATTGAACCGCAATATTGGAAGCTCCTGCCGTAAAGGACTTCAGCGCCCACAGTGCCGCTAATAACTCTAGCTCGTTAATATGCCGATTCTTGTCTTCACTAGTCCACGGGCACCTCGCCGACGCCCCGTTCAGCGCTGCGACCCAACCCGAGAGCGAGGCATCGGAGTAGATGATCAAATCGGGAATGCTCGCCGAAATAGCTTTCCCGTTTACCATGGCCAAATTGTGTTTCCACCAACTCAAGTCTTGACGGGCTCCCACGCTCAAAAAGATTTTAGACTGGAGGTTCTCACCCAACCGGTTTGCATGCTCGATGTACAGTTGCTGAATTACTCGAAAGTGAGCTTGAGCAAATGGCGAGCCTGCTCTGCCCACGCAAAATTACCCAAGATTTTTGCAATATCCCGCAACGATATTGATTCTGCATTCAGGGCTTTCTCGCAAAGCAGAACAATCTCACCTTTCTTCTTCGGAAGAAGTGACAAGGAAAGTTTCTCTGAATTGATTAGGAGGCCGAGATATTCGATATACTTCGCCCCTTCTCCTATTGATTTTTCGGTATTTATTAAGAACCCACAAGCTTCCAAAATCCGCACTGTCGTAGCAAAATCTTTTTCTACCCTTTTCTTGGACTGGTTCAGAATAAGGATGTCGTTCAGGTAAATTATAATTATAATCCCCTGTCTACGCAAAAAGGCGACCACCGGCTTCAAAATTTTGGTGAACGCCCATGGAGCCGACGCAAGGCCAAAGCATAAAGATAAAAATTGATAACCCTTCCCCCTCCACCTGAACTGAAGAAATTCTTTGTCGTCTGGGTAGAGTGGGATAGTCAAATACGCGTCCTTCAAGTCGATTTTGCAAAAATGGTCGCCCTCACTCACTAGCTCTTTCAAAACCCCAATACCTTCCATTTTAAAATGTTTCGGCTCCACCAACCGATTAAGCCACTCTAAATTAATAATCGGTCGATAGCCACACGAACTCTTGGGTATCATAAATAACCCGCTCACAAATCTTTGCTCCGGGCCAGCCACCTCTTTAATCGCTTCTTTCTCGATTAATGCTTTAATTTCCTCGTCACAAATTGCCATCACTTTCTCACTCATGCGCATGTTGTCTAAATAAAAAGCTACCGTTGGCCTCTCTAAAAACGGGATGCGCACTCCTAATGAGACTGCCTCCAAGACCCACCGATCTTGAGTCAAAGTCGGCCAAAACTCGTAAAACCGCTTAACTCTACCGCCCAGATGACGATTGTCACCGGTGGGATCCTTAACTAAAGGGATAGAAAAATGCTCATACCTTCCTTCCCTTGACTGCTGGTTGAAACCACCGCTCTTGTTGAACTCGTTCGAACCTCTGTAGGGCTGGAAACGCCCGTTGTAACGTCCATGCTCCCTGCCACTCCGGTAGTTGCTGCTATCACGCGTGTAGGGCTTTTGATGAGGGACACCGGCTCTTCTAATATTTCTCAGCTTCCGGTCATCGTCTGCATCACGCACCATCCTTCTCTAAAAGCTCATACCAAAGAAAGACCCGGTCTCTTTCTTGCAGAAACGATGAGGCTTCTTCCGCAAAGACACGAATTTGGGATCTGTAATCTTCAAAATGTTCTCCCGTCTCCTCGCCGTCAGGTTGAAGAATGAATCTCCCCAGAGCAGGAAGGCCGTCCTGGTGGCTTCGGATAAAGGAGAGTCTTTTAAGGCTGGATCTTTCGATAGATTCTCCCATACGAATAGCAGCGGTCGGGTGATGTCCAAAATCTTGTATTGCTTGGCCAATAAACTCTTCTCGATGGATTCTGCTTTTTTCGCCTCCATACTCTTCAAATCCTTCAGTCTTCTTGCCATAGAGCTGTCCAGCTGCGGGCATAGCAGCTCGGAGGAATCCGATCTGAAGCTTGGAACATACTTCTCTCTTAACTGCTTACCCTCCGCCGGCTTCAATTTCGCCGTCATCCAGGATCTTAAGTCTCTGCCCATCTCGCGGTCCAGGTTGAATTTTCCGTTGAACGGGGCTGGAGCAATCGGGTCCACACCTTTAGCTGTGTCCATGCCCGGAGGACCGCCCCGTGGTGGACGGTCTCTTGAACGGCTGCGTGATTCCCTATCACGTTCTTCTCTTTCCTGGCGTCGTTCACGCTCCTCCGCTTCCCTATCTCGATTAGCTCTCTCTTCCTCTTCTCTTAAGGTTCTCTCTCTCTCTTCTCTGTCCTCTCGATCTATTCTTTCTCTCTCCTCTCGATTTCTCCTTTCTCCCTCTTCCTCTCCTCGACGGTCATGTCGGTTACGCCCACTTCTACTATCTGAACTTGCACTTGAACTTGAACCCGATCTGGCACTACTCGACGACATGACAGCTTCGAACGACAGCTGAAAAAGGTCTGAGGGGTAAGACCGATAGGGGGCCATAAGAAAACTCACTTAGGAGGACAGCTAATAAACGGGCCAACAGAATGTTTTAGGTGAGCGAATTTTCGTACAATTTCACCATCTATGAGCGCTAGTTTGTTATAGAGATTGGAACGTCAAAAAACGACTCTCCTCGAACCAGATCAGCATGAATTACAACTATAGCTGTTCGCATCTCCACTCAAAAGATGTCCACTTCGAATCTTTGATCATTGAGCTCCCAGTCGCTGATAAAATTGTGGGGGCTTGAACTGCATTTATGGCTGACTCTGTCCTTAGGGTTCGGTTGCCTAGTTTTCAGGTCTGTTTCCTTTTCAGCTAGGATAAGGATGAGGAAAATCACGCGATATGTGACCAAAACCTTCAAATAATAACACTGAATTTCGTTTCTTAACGTTCTTAACGTTTGACGTTCAAAACCGACTTTTTTTGTCGACTTACCCAGGCCGGGCGAAACAGTTCTGATAGGTAAGCTGGTCAGTATTGCTATTAAAGGCATAAATTAAAGAATCGTTTAACTCCGGCTTTCGATCTGTTATTTTGGATGCTTTTTAAAAACCCGTACTACTATCCAGTGACTCGATGATTCCTTCCAGTTTGCCCACTTCGAAGAGAAAAGCGTTAATTGACCAAGACAAATTTCCAATTATAACTGATCGCATTCAGGAAAATGTAAGAAACGAATAAGACAAAGGACCAAGTCTGCGTCGGTGAGAGAGATGGACCGTCGGAGGCACAGCTTCACTTAGCTCATAGTTATAGATCCGGCCTCGTTTGGCAGCTGCCTCGGTCCTTCCTCCATTGCTCGCCATTGGGCCCGGCCGTGGCGAAGAGTGAGCTGATGATGGCTCTACTTTTGTCTATTTCTCGATCCAATTTATCGCAAGTGTCTTCCGGTTTAACCAGCATTAGCTAATCTTGAGCAGGGACTCGAATATCGGTCCATGATATAATAGGAAAGGTACAGTACCTTTCATAAAAACGACTCGGGCTTCGGGCCCACGACAAAATAAATAAAAAAAGTCGAACTCGAGCGCAAGATGGCTACCTTATTCGTACAAAAAAAACGAGGTCGGTAGATCTCTGGCCTTTTCAGTTTTTCCTTTTGTTCTTTGTTTAAGTAAACGGACAGGGAGGGGGTGGTACCCAGACGGGGTACAGACAAAATATTTTCTCAAATTTTCAATTTTGCATAAAGGGGTGTAGGAATGAAAAACGTCTAGGTTGAAAGCTGACCTCGACCGGCCAAACGAAGATTTTCTACCCTACCTGTGTCCGGCGAGATTACAAACACGCTGAAGGCTAGCGGGATAAAAATTCTTTGTTAAGCCTTACATAGAAGACTTTTTAAAGATATATCGAGGGAAAAAAGCCAAGCAATATACCCGTTTTTAAAACCCAGTCTTTCTTACAAAACTTTAACCCCCAACCCAAAGAAAAACGAAGTAAAAGGCCGGGAATCTGCCGACCTCCTTTTTTTTGTTTGTTAGGTAAAGACACCTAACGTAAAAATTGACTTTTCTGCTTTCTTTGTCGAAAAGCCCGAGTCGTTTTTATGAAAGGTAGTGTACACTAGCTCTCTGTTATCTCCAAGACTGGCGGGTGTTTGGTAGAGGGTTCCAAGATTCCACGCCAGGTTCGCTAGGTTAGGAGGTCGCTCGCCTCGGGGTATAGTAAAAATAGGGGTTTTTCGTTCGTAATCTATAAAATTACTAATCAATGTGTCCAGAAATTGATTTAATTAAAGCTTAATTTAATTCCCTATCCTGAAATACCTAATTCATCTAGATTAGGCAATTTCTTATATGTAAAATTCGTGATTGAAATTCACACTTTTTTTTTTTTAATTTGCGCCTTTCGTAAAATTTCCTATGGAAGGGGCCTACGATAACGTACCCACACCAAAAACTACTAATGGAGAGTTGGAGAGACACTTATAATATGACAAAATGTATTTAGACGTTTATCGGAACTTTGATTTTGCTTTTTTAAGAATGTGGTTTCAAAGCCTCTTTCTAAAAGAATTTTTTTAGGCGTGCGTAGGCTAATTAATATGAGTACTAATTTAGTACTCATGTAATATTCAGTGTTCTGTCGAATAATTCGCTTCGAATAAAATTTTTATTCGGGAATAAAGAATAAATTTATTCTTATTCTTTATTCATCGAATAAATGACTTTTATTCCTATTCGTTATTCGATATCTTTTAGAAAAAAATTATTCGTTGTCCGCGAATAACTTTTCGAATAAATATCGAATCAATTTTGAATAAATTTTTCATTTTTGGGCTACTGTTTAAGACGTATTTTCGCTAGCGCCACCTGTGGTGAGACGGAGGAAGACGACTTTTAGGGGGTTGAAACTCAACCCCCATTGCTCGGGAAAGGAATTGCCTAGAGGGTGGTGCTTTGACATGCTTCAAGCACCGAAATTTGTGTTGCAGCAGTTTCCTAAGTTACACTAAGTGGCGCTGTGAGTCATCACAGGCGCTATGTTGGGCATTAACTGGGTTCTGCAAAAATTCAAATTCCAATTAAATCTGGTAATGTGGTAGGGAGCCAAGACCGAAAAACTTTTATTTTGTTTTTTCATAAATCAATTTCGTTCACCCATTCTCTTAAAACCATTTACTAATTGATTAAAATCCGAATTTTTCTTATCTTTTATGCGAAATTTATTTGAAATTTTATTCTTATTCGTTATTCGTTGTTCTAATCGAAAATTCGAATAAGACCCTTATTTTTATTCGTATTCTTTATTCGTCGAATAAATGAAAGTTATTCGAGCGTAGCTCGAATAGCGAAAAACCTTATTCGACAGAACACTGCAAATTTATCCTTAGTACAAAATCATCCAACGCATTCCATTATGCTCAAACTTCAATCATAATACAGTCAAGCTAATCTCATAATGTCAAACCTTCGCGCCAAGAAAACGCGCCTTTATTTTTCAAAGCCTTCCGAGGAATTGTTTGTGTTGTCAGTACGAATCGGAAAAGCCCAGTAGCGATGCAATCCATGAGATTTTCGCCACATATTTTGATCATTTTCTTTCATGAGAAATCACCCTCTAGCCTCTATAGAAAGTTGATGCGAACTGAATTTGCGTTATTATTGGGCGTAGAATCGCGAGTACGAGCTGTGCTTTTAAAAGGTGACTACACAAATGATACGTGAAGATTGCGGTACATTGATGCGCGTTGTGCATTGAGATGACTGAAAAAATTTATTTAGGGTGCAGTAGATTTTGGGTGGACAAAATTGGTTACCAATTTACTCAGGATTCCACAATCGACGAAGTTTTACAATGATAGTGTAAACGATACACAAACAGTCCTGGAGGATAGGGCTGTTGAGTCACAAACCTTCGACAACAAATTATAAGTTGGGTACGTAATCTCGATTTCAACTATATAAGACGACTGGTTGATAGCTATAAATCGTTATAACGAGGAACCAGCGGATGGAGTAATCCCGTTTGACTGCTAGTAATGCTGGCAGATTCCAAATGTAGATGACAGGGATTGGAAGAAGCTGATTCATCCAGGGAATCGAGGTCCAAGTCGGTGTTAATCATGGTTCTTTCATGAAGTAACTGTAGACTGCTGGCCGACAAGGTTGACAACGGTTGAAGAGACACAACTGGGTCGACTTCAGGGCATTTAGTTTCTATATGAAAATTTGTTGCATGGAATAAAAAAACACAAAATATAAAAATAATTGCGCATAATTTTCTTTTCCACAGATTTGAAAGAAAATAAAATCCAAATGCAAAAGTAAATCCATTGAAATTGAAATTAGTCGAATATCCATTTACATATAACATAATGTGTTCCGACGGATTTTGAACCCAAATTAAGATTACACAGGGAAATTTGGTCAAGGTTTTCACCACCCTCAACAATCTTACACCATTGGGGTTAATTTATGTCCTGTGACATTTGATCAGGTGTCTTGCTATATTTTTGTTCACAATTTATGCTTGCATATCATATTAAAAAAAAAAAAAAAAAAAAAAAACGAATAGCCACATGTTTTAGCGAGTTAGAAATATTTGATGGCCACTACTGACGACAGGAGATAAATGTTGCGATCTGATGCGCAAGTGGCCTATTATTACAGTAATTTCGGAATGTGAAATGATTTATTATATAAACTAAATACAAAAGTATTACCTTAAATTTTGGCAATGGATGCTTGAAATGGTAAATGATCATTAACGCACTATATTAGAATGTTCAACAAAGGTCGACCTACCCTGATGAGAGCCGAGTTGAGCCTGCTTTCTCGATGTGGAGTTGGAGACGCTGACCGTGACATGTCCTTTGCCATTATTCAAAATTCTAACTTCACTGTTCCCTTGAACAGATGCGAAAGAAGTCGCACATGGTGCCTGTCGAATAGAAGCCCGTTACAACAAGTTGAAGTATAAGAAATAATTGGCAATTGTTCAGCAAAGAATATGTTATTCCAGAACAGAAATAGCCCATGTAACATTTTACATTTATCTCTTTAGAATCTCAGCATGCATAATTTGAAATTTAACATACCTGAACGAGTTCGCTGGACGGCACTACAGAGTGTTCTGGTATCACAAAACCACGTCTGTCTGTAAAATTTTGAAGGGTCGTTTCGATGAAAATAAGTTAGTGAAAAGTAAGTAAAAAAGTCTCTCTAACGAATAGGCCTACCTATAAAACTTGGAGGCATAGGGCCACATAATATGAATAAACAATTTGCACAAACTCCTCCTTTACTGTAAGGATTAATTTTTTCTTGTCCACGTTTTCCAGTGAAAGAGCCTTTAATCTAAAAAAAAAGGGATACTCAACAACTTAAGTTAGTATTTTTACTATTATAAAAGACAATATTCTATATGTATTCTATCACTTAATTTTCTGCTTTTCATGTGGCTTTGTGGAGAGTGAATCCTCTTCCCATTAGTGATCAAAGACGAATAACAATGCCATTACACTTGTTTTTAAACTATAGACTATCCAATAGTTAAATTCCACATAAAAAACGGGAAAAGCCAAAGACTTTGCAACTCCGAGTGAATATGAAAATTTCCGTTCTTACATCTTCATTTGTAGTTTGATTGGAAGTAGTTAAGTATGTGTGAAACCCGGCCAATCCTAACACACTCCAAACGCTAAAAAAACAAATTATAGCAACAAGAACACTGGCAGGGGATTCTTTGATTGCATCGACAAATGGCCTGTCGTCCCTAGTTACTTTAGTGTGGTAAAAAGAAATTAGCTTTAGAAAAAATGAATAAATATCTATAAAATATGAATATATTCTTACACAAGACCAGATGAGTGACAGCACATGCAAAAATGAAGACGCACATGAATGCTAGGGAGACTATGAACGAATAAAAATATCGATAGTTTCTACGTCCCACGCAATTGCCAATCCACGGGCAATGATGATCAAAGCCATCTATAATCAATATAACCATTAGTTAATTTGAGAATCAATACAGTTTAAGCAATTTCAGGGAAAATTCTGTTTTAAAATCCATAGAAAATCAATAAAAGGCTTTCTACCAACGCAGTTGTCGCAGATACTGCAATGAGATGCTCTAGGTGGGCGAAATATTTTACAGGTAAAGCAGAACTTTAACTTTACAACTTGTCCACATACAACAACTTCTTTCGTCCGAGGTGGTGGACGATACGTTGGACTATTTGGACTGTTTGGAACTTCTGTATAAATAGTTTAAAGAAAAATAAATAAAATAATTAGGCCAAATTATTTATCAAGTTAAGATGCTCTTCACGCACACATTTTCTTTATCTTAAATAAATCAAAAATGGCCTAATCAAGTATGGAAACAGGAAAAAAAAGGCCAAATAAACCAGCATAAAGTTCAAATATTGATATACCAATTTGTTTTTCGATGTCCGCAGCTTCATCTGGAGTGGCCCGAGGAATAACTCCTGGGTCGGAAAACGACGTTCGAAAAAGAGTTGCCAAGACAAAAGTAAACAGAAGACCTCCCACAGCAGGTATGGCAGGAGTTATTTTGACAGCTAAAAACGGACAGCTGTAAAAAGTTGCAACAATGAGAAGATTGAAAATGTAAACAGCAGTAATAAAAGTCATTTCCCTTTACTTTACAACAACTATTTTCAAAATAAAATATCCATAAGCCACACATTATCAAAATGTACTGTGAAATGGCATTTACAATTGTAAGAAGGCAGATTTTAAAGAGATCTAGTTAGAATCTAGTTTGAATAGAACTGTGTAGTGGCAAAATATAATCAATATGCCATTAAATGTAAGAGGTTAGACACATACTCAAATATGAAGAAGGTGCAGCTAGTTGCAACGATAAGTCCAACTGTTATGTAAAATATTCCAACTTGTTTTGCCATCATTATCCTTCCTTCACAACAAAAACGGTTTCTTCCAGGGTATACTTCCCACTTTCTGGTTGCATGAGGCATACTAATAAAATAGAACAAAAATATGTCATTGGTGAGAATGTTCTAATATATCCACCTTGATTTGAAATAAAGAAATTAATAACACTATGGAAAGCAGAAATTATAAATTGAAGCAAATTTCAAGAGCCAGAGGATTAGAATCGAATCCATGCATATTCATTTGCTTTAATCACAGTTAGTCCATCTTCAATGCATATTTTCTACTCAAAGTTCATGGTATTGCATAAACAATAGTTATCTTTGATCAAAGATTGCATTAAGTATGTTATTTCACCTCTTTAGGTCAACATATTATGGATCGAACAAGAAATCAACCAAGAAACAAAAACCATCCTTAACATTTCAAAGATAAGTTTTTTATCATTTCTAACTAAACAAACTTTATATTGCAGTAAAGCTCTTTTTATAGTAGTAAATATATTGATATACTGAAAAGTTCTGTCTTACCTGTTATAAACTGTATAAATGGATGCTATAAATTCCCCAAAACAGAAACTTGATGAATTAACGTTAATCAAGTTGATATGAACTTGCAGATAATCGTAACTGATAACAAGAATCAAGCATAGCGTATTAAATATGTAATATAAGATTTCTGATTTATTCTGTCGTCCTTTCTGTCACTTTCGACAAACAACGTTACTGAGGTGTAGTCACCAAATTTCCCGATAGGGATTCGAATTCGAGAATCCGAGACGAAGGTGTCCCACACAGTCACCCACCATCCGATAAGATGGCGCTGTCCTCTCAGAGGGATAGAGGAATTGAGGAAACGCCAGAAATCGAAGGGTCTTCATAGTTAATTATAATTATATATAATCGAAATATTTTCGAAATACACACAATTATTTCAAATAATTTTGAAGAGCAGACGATAACGCATGGCGGCATGGCAAAGTTGATAAAAGATCTTAGCGCGATTCTCCGGTTTTATCGTAAATGTTTTCTCGCTAGATAATTCTGTCTTACGGCGAAGTATGGTAGTATGTTTTTTATGTCATTTTTTAAAGTCTAACTGGGGCGCGTCTAAACCACACTTTGGTTACCTTGGTGTGATTTTTGACTGCATGATGTTTCAACACATGAGTGCATGTAGGCTATATCTGCTAGTCAGTCGGAGTTGGTCTCACGGTCACAATTCACGCATATCTTCAGAATGTAACTTATCTAATGAATAAGCAGTAAAATTCCCACTAATAGTCAATCCGGTTGAAAGGATGTTATTCCCAGCTCATATTTAATGCGGGTCTGACTTTACTTTCGCTTATATTACCGAGATGCCGAAACACCTCGTCGCAAAGATGGTCTCATACCCTTGACGATATCGTTAGCCGAAGAAAGAACTAATGGGTGAATAAATAAAAATAAAACGTGCAACGATTTCTCTGTCAAAAGAAGTTTATAATTGAGTATGAAAGCTATTTAATTAAACAGAGGGGTAGGACAATCCGTATACCACCGGCAAACGCCGGCAAACCACCGGGGAGTGGTCTGTTTTTCTCTTAAAACATATATGTGCGAACGTATAGGCCACGTACTGTAGGCTCTACGTTTTTTTACTAAGAAAAACATAAATATCAATGGACGACAGGATATGTCCGATATGTCGTTTGCCTACGATCCACCATGACCATTTTTCACATATGCGATACCCCCTAACCTAAACAAAAGTGCTCGACGACCTCAAAATTACTATTTTTATTAGGAAATGAAGCTCGCATGCCGGGATTCGTAAACGCAACCTATGGAGCATGTCAAAGAATTTTTTTAAAAGTCTATTTCCTCTAATACACTCATCCCGCTTTCATTTAACAAATACAATTTGCATATATGAAACAACGGAAATCGATCCGGACAATGTCCATAAAAGTAATAATTACAAATCAACGGCGAACAATAAAAAAAATTTCTCACCTAACTGTCAATTACAGATTCCAATTATTCTTCGTAAAAAAAAATTTAAAAATCAACGCAGAAACTACTCCCTAAAACTGACGGCCCTAATATCGGTTGATGTATAGCCTAGAGTTGCAATTCTTCATTATAACCCGAATGAGTAAACAAGAAACAGAAAATTAGACATTTCAGTATAATCAATCAGTTCCAAAGTATTTTTGTCCAAAATGATTAGGTGCAACTGGATGAATCTCAGAGGTCAAAATTTTCATCTATATCATACAAAAGAATTATTATCATTAGTTTATCAAACATGCTCATCATGATAAGTTGATACTTGAGGAAAAGCCGTCACTATTGTTTGGGTAGCTGGTGGAGTGCAGAAGAGATTGGCAAGGACTATGTTTTCTTCGAGTACCGAGTGGTCTTTTAGTACACTAACTGCCTTGACCACCGTATTACCAGTACCTGAAAACAAATGAACTTCTATATCAGCATCTTCTAAACTCGAATTTTGCTTAACAAATTGATAGTGCGACTTAACCGTTATCCTAATAATGAGCAATTTACTTAACTATTTGGGGTTGAATGTGAACAGAGATTTGAAAACTGATTTTCTGCTCTTCTCTCTTCCTAGATGAACTATCTAATGTGTTGTTATCACGATATAAAAATATATATCCTATTATATCGTATTGTTACTAATAACAGTTGAATCGAACCTTTCAAATACATGTGGCCTCTTGGCCTCTTTCAAGTTATAGATGTGTTTAACCACAATTTGAACACATTAGCACAGCAAAATTTAAACTTTCAGAAAAATCAATCATAATATGCTTTCAAGTTTTGCTGTATAGAACTATAATTATGAGTTAATCTGACTTGGATCAAGATTTTTTCAAATTTTACTTCTGGCATGAGATCCACATTTTGTAGTTTTAATGTGGCTTTTTTTCTTTAGCAATTGTTAATAGAGCAAGGATAGATTCAGGAAACAACTGGTAAGACAAGAAAAGTGTTGCAGCTTTATTAATTGTGAAGTACTGCACTTTTCAACTTAAGCACTAAAAGTTTTTATGCTTATTATTCTCACTTATTTATAAACTTCAAAATAGTTCATATTCATTGAAAAATCTAATGTGAAAAGTCCTAATGTGCTTATTAAACAGACAGAAAACAGCAGGATAAAAACAAATACTTACTCATAATTGGATACATAAGAAGCACTTTCCTTTGAGCAATGTCTTCAGGAAATTTAGCATATACAACTTTAGCTTCATGTGTATCATGATCAGAATCAATCAATATTTTTCCAATTCTCATTGACCTACAACAATCCCTTAATCCCTTTTTGGGAAGATAAAATTAGTTTCATTAAGCAAATAATGCAATACATAAGTTTGCCATTGTAAGTTGCCATATACCTGCTCCATAGCCTCTCCACTTCTGACAATTGATACTCCACAATTTCCTTTCTCAAATTGTAGTCCTTCATATGGAAATCCAATAGGAGTAATAACAGAAGTTGGTGAATATGGAAGTTGATTCAGGCTTTCTTCTATTACAAGGCGAATCTTTTTAAACAAAATTTTAATAAAATGTTTTGACAAATGTAGTTAGGTGACCAAAAAGTACCAATCTGTCTGCATAAAATTTGAAATCATTGCGGTTAGTGTTCCTACAATAGAAATAAATAAAAAAAAATTCACGTTTCATGTAACAGAGATGACATTTGCAATATAAGTCTATCATTTCTAGGTTGCACGAATGCCCAAAATTGTACCATCAAGGGATTCAAAAGGAACTATAAAGAATAGCCAAAAACATTTTAAATGTGGCAACATTTTTAATTTTTTTATTTATTATTAAGTTCATAAGCCTAGTAACTTTAACCTAAAATGATGAATACCTGTCACGAATTATTGTTTGCAATTCACAAGTCTGGTCATTCCTCTTAAGAACTCGGAAATTTGGGCCATATTCTTCAAGGACGATTGAATTTAACTCCGACATAATTAAACTTAAAAGAAATGCTTGCTACCTTAATTACAAAATCACAGCATGTAACTTAATACTGTGCTAGCGCTGGGTGTTAAAATGGTTAAGCCATGCTTGCGGCTGCGATCCCCATCCTTTTTATCGGCGAGAGCCAATGGCATGGCCAATGGGAACGAAAACAGATGACGTTACGCCATCTGGCTATTGATATTGCAAGCATCAACTAGTAAAAAAAAAGAAACACGCAATAAAAAAATAGATTTGTTAGGCTTCTTCTTAAAAATAGTTAATTTTTTATAAAATGATTACTATTATCTAAGTTGTATTTAGTACAGCGGCACACGTTCATCAGGAAGTTCTAGGGTTCAGACTTCTAATAACTAACCTATTTTTTATCTTCAAACTTCATCTCTGACACAAAGTTAAATTTAAAAAAAATAATATTTTCAGAACTCCTCCATTGTCCATTCTTCCATATTTGGGAAATTGAAAGAGAAAAAATGAGAAAAAAAATATTTTGAAGTGTCCCATATAAAAAAGGAGCCGTAGTATAGTAGTAGTAGGGATCATTATATCATAATTGTATATCGCAACTCTATATCTATTAAAGCCGTGGCAGGGGTAAATTATTTCATAATTAATAATTATATCATTTATTTCTTCTTTCTCTATAAAAGAAACGCGAAACGCAAATTTACGCGAAACCAGAACCACATTTGAAAAAAACAAAAAACTTGTTGTTCCGCGTTCCGTCTGCCCGCTGTGTATTGGGGTGCAAACTGCAAAGCATGAAGTTAAGCTAAGCGGGTGTTTACAAGGAGACCGCCATGTCCTGACTCCTGCCCGTCTTAGTCTTACTCCTAGCAGGGGTATGGAGATGGAGAGGTATGTATCCTAGTCCTATCCTGTGTCTGTGTGCGGACGGCAAGTACTTTTGTTTGCTTGACGCAGGGGCGGAGACTAAACCTAAGCTATAGAATAATGGATTAATGGTAGAAGTACTCATATAGGGAGCCCTCCCATTGGCTAAATGGCCATCGCCTTTTTTCTCTGGAAGTGTGTTCCTGCCTGGACGGTTCGCGAGAGCGCCACAGCGGGTGTGTAGGGGTAGGAGTAGGGGTAACGCGGGGGTTGGGTAAGCGACATATATCGATATCTTAGCTCAGTTTTTCCATGGTTTTTCACTGTCGTGTCGCGATATTCAAGCCTTTCAAGGCTTTCTTATAAGAACTCGCGGAACTCCACAGTCCAGATAAAATCACCGAGATAGCTCTGCTTTGAAAACCTCTGAAACCAATCAAGTTATCCAACCAGAAGATCAAACTCATCTTTGTTTTTGTCTCTGATCTAACAACCGTCTGCTACAACCATAGACTACAAGACTTCGTAGTCTATGCTTCAACTCCGGTTAAGATTTAAAAACTCAATGCCGATCCCTTGCTTCGCGCGCGAGTTTCCCGATAGGGTTTTTTTTTGCGGAGTTTGTGTCTTTTTAGCTTTGGGTTCGATGTTTTTGTTCGATTAATCGTTTTGTAGGGATAAAAAAAAGCCTCATAACAATAGGAACGGGAAAAAAAATTGCTAACCGAAATGAATCCACCCAAAAAATTAAAAACCTACGCGCGAGTTTGACTCGAAAGTATGGGGTGTGACAACTTTCTTTATTGACACGACAGCAATGTTGGGTCATGTATGTTGACATATTGGTATAGCTGATGTGATATTTCCACCAATCAAGAATTTCTCATGAAACATTTTAATGGCATTAAAATAGATTCTTGAATGTGGAGGGAACCCTTACGATGCAGTGTCATTGGCTGAGAAATCGGCTCTTTTTTTGCAACACAAATTCCATCTATTAAAATAGCAACCATGGACGGATATCAACCTGATGTGGAGCTCTCAGATGATCTTTATGATACCAAGAGACTAAACACAGAGAACATTCCTTGTGTACTGACTTTGATGCAGGTTTGTAGGTTAAAACTTTAAATTTGAAATAAATAGTCTAATACTTAGTTTTCACTTTCAGATTGGAAACCATTTAGTAGTTCCAACCCCAGAAGAAAAATGCTGCAGCTTTTCTGGTATTAAAATAATTACTGCTGTTAGGGAAATTGACAGTTGTACGACATAACCTATGATATTCTTAAAGATGGAACTTTTAGAGAAATAACATTTAAGCGATGATATAAATCTTCCAAGAGTTCACCTTTACTTATCTCTTCGTAACCTAGGTTGACTATATAATTTCTTTACCATCGCCCCTTGTCTGAATTAAAGTGCTTTTGGTATGAAAAAGAAACGGCAAATAAAGCGGCAATTCAAGCATTTATTGTAAATAGTGCAGGAGATTTTTCTTTTATAATTGTGGGCTACATAAGTTCATGAATAGATCAAAGCCGATACTTACTGATTCGGGTGGTTATCAAGTCATACTCGACGTATGACGTCATGACGTAACATCGAAATTACGTAAAATTACAGAAGTCTTTTTGCTTTTTTCAGTTAATTTCGAACCATTATTTATAGTATTTAAATTTATATAAATAACATATAAGGTTAATAACCACCCTAAACAAGATAAGATTTTTGATAGATTAATTGAACGTTTATAGGATGAAATTACGGCTCTATTTCTCTTATCTATGAAGGGAATTTTGACTAAAATTTTCGACCGCACACTTGGAGAAACTTCTGATGTAGTGAGTAAAGAAATATATAGTTTTCTTGTTAAGAGTGGTAATCATATATCATTGAGACCCGAATTTACACAGGCTCAACCAGTAAGTGGTATAGGACTAGAAAAAGTTAGGCATTTTCCTTTTCTAAAGGCAAAACTTATTATAAATGGTTTAGAAGGCAAAGAAATATTAGAAAAAGGACAACTTCCAGGTAAGTCGTTGACGATGAGACGGATTGCTTTGGGCATAGCCATCGTAAGGTGCCATTGCCGAAGTGACCATTCTTATACACTCCTTTAACTAGTCATCTTTGACCTAGAGGTAAAATATCAGCATTACAAAATTGGAATCAACAAACAAGCACAACCACTAAATACCTTAACAAGTCGCTGAATTTCTAGTAAAACGTCTCTGATGATAACCTCGATGGCCGGCTGGTGACACTTCATTTCGACAAACAGTAGGACGTAAGCCAAAAGAGATGAGGGAAAGGCAGCATTATTTTGCGTCACAGCAAATGGTCTCCTGCTTGCATGAAAGAATAAGAAGGTCTTGCTGAAGAGCGGCAGGTAAAGTCGTCGAGAGAAGTGAGTGATACAGGTTGAGGAATGTTAAGGTCGTGACCGGTTCTTCTTGGGGTAGACAAGCTAACTTGGCTTCGACAATTTTTTCCATCCGGTTGATGTCTCCGGCGGTACATTTACATTAAGATATCGTTACCAGATATTGAGGTTCAGGAACAATCTATTAATTAAAATTTATTAGACAACCTGAATACTAGCCAATTAAAACTGTCAACATACCTACAATGGACTCTGAATGGAAGATACCTCAATGTTGTTCTGTTTAATCCTCTCCACCCATTGGCAAGCTGCTAGATGGAAGGAGCTGATTGCTATGCATGAAAGGTGTTTAGGAGTGCTTTCATGCGGCTCATGAACCAGTCCATCATGTTGAGAGCATCCAGAAGAACTGCACAAGGAAGATCATACCAGACTTTCATGCAGCGAAGAACATGAGCAGCTCCATCCCTCATTGCACACATAATTTCACCGCTTTCCTAAAACGCAAACAACAAATTACAAATTAGTTTGTATTCTCAATAGAAGAAGCATTACAGAATACTTACTCCTGTATTGCTGGCTGTTGAGTGTTGACAGAAGTTGAAGCTTTGGTTGGAATTTAGCTTCAAGGGCCATGGCTTGTCGTAGACTCTGCACCAGTGTTGATACATCAGGACTGGTGGAAATATCACATCAGCTATAGCAATATGTCAACATACATGACCCAACATTGCTGTCGTGTCAATAAAGAAAGTTGAGATAAATTAATTGTATCACCTGAAGCATAGGATCTTTGTAGGAATTTGCAAATTTCATTTTCCAGATGTTGATGAGTTTGCAAGTCTCAGCCTTGCCGATCCACTGGCATTGGAAACTAATGTAGTTTCAAGAATTATAGGGTGATAATCCAGCATTGTTCTACCATCACATCGTAAATCATCCTTTGATATTTCCAAATTTGAATTTCGTTAAGTAAGGACAATTTATTTCAATAAGAGACCAACAGAATTTAATTATACCTGGACTCCATGATGAATGAATGCTTTTCGGTATATAAAAAACCGTACGGCTATTGTACCAGCTTTACGAAGTAGGGAAAATAATTTACAATCAAAAGATTATACTACCTACATTATTTAAAATTTGACTACATACATTTTTCTTTAAACTTGCCTTGATTCAGTTGATTGATTAGCAGCCAGCCTTGTTTTGTTTTTGAATAGCAGCCAGCCTTGTTTTGTTTTTGAATTCCAATCCAAGGCCGCGTTGAAGTTCGTCGGCCTTGAATTATGGATTGGCGTCAGAACCACCTGTCGGGAGAAAAACTAACTAAAAATAAGCGATTCTTTTTTACATTTAAATCACACCAACCCCTTTATCTCAATCAAAGCGGGATCACGACGTTGCAATGTAAAAGCATCCCCTCTACAAGACGGTCGCAATTTGAATACCGTGACGAAAACCCCCGCAAATCGCATAAAAGAACAATGGAACCCCCCCAAACGAAAATCGTTTCCCTATCTCTCCGAGAGGAACAGCGCCACCTCCCAGAGAGAAATCGAGTAAAAAACCCCGAAAACAGCTATCGAGCCGTAGAAGAAAGAGACGTCGTCCCCCCGTCCTGAGTGGGAGGTGGGTGAAGGAGGGCAGGGTCGTTTGCCGATAAATCCCTATCGGGAAACATCACATTCATATGCTACGTTATTTGAGCAGTTATTATTAGTTACTGACTAATTTGACTTAACGAATTATTTTCGCAAACCATTAAGAATGTCCAACGAAAATTTCTTTAAACGTAAGAGAGGATTTCATAACTTGATTTATTCTCCTACGCCTTTTCCGAAAAATTTTATTGTCGGTTCCTTTAACGGTGACAGTATAGTTATAGAAGATATGCAACAGAAGCAATTATTGTATTCTAATGTAAGGCCCCAACAAAAAATCTACAACTAATGAAACTAATGCATTAACTTTTATCTTCATTCACTTTAGGGAGGCTATGGAAAAGGAAATCTATCGAGAAGTGTACCAAATTTCAAATCATGTATTTATAGGTACAATCATCTTAAATTTTATGGATAGTTTTATTTTGTTGTCATTTAATATTGATTTATTAATATAGTGATGTTGATGAAACTTCTAACCTCATGCTTGAGGAGGCCTTTTTTTTAAGTTATGTCGTGGGATGTTTGCAAGTAAAATTTCAAGGCATATTCTTGAATCTTGATGAAATTTGGAAGTTGTTTAAAAAATCCACCAATAACTTTCTGCCTCGGTATGGTATAAGATTAAGTCTCCATTAAATTCTAAATGGTTCTTTAAAATATTTCTGTTTCTTTTTTTAATTTTATAAATGAAACTGTAGCCTAGAAACATTCAACATAAATTCTCTAGTTTGATTATTAATTTCAGGTGTTATTAATGAGTTTTTATTATTATTGAAGGTATCTCTCTTATCAACATTTTCGGATGGCTGGTTGGGTAGTCCGATCAGGGATCAAATTTGGCACTGATTTCAGTATTTGACACTAATTTCCTCTCCCAAAATTCACATTGGTTTACATTTTTGTCCTTCACCATTGCAGTATTATACAAACAAGGTCCTGAGTTTCACCATGCAACATATTCTGTCCTAGTTGGTAACTTGAATACTGTAATTGAAACTACTGACAGTTGGGTCCAACTTGCCACTGCTAACCGTATTACAGAATCTGTATCAAAGGTAAAGACAGTTAGAATAACTTTCTGTCGTTACTTTTTTTAAATGTACCTTCTTTTCCTGTTTTGTTTTCAGGAACTCTTGCTCTGCAATGCTGTACTTATTCAGGCTGAACCTGATTTTTCTTCTCCTGCGTGCATAGAACAATTCCTCTTAAATGTGGTAGTTTTGAAGCGATGGGTTCCCGCTTTAGAACGTGTTATTGATTAATTGTTAGGCATTCTTGAGAGAGAAAAGGAACTGTCAAGTTTTTGAGGGTTCCGAAGTTGTCTTGTATACTATTCCCGCCGCCACTTTTCTGCTATGACCGTTTTGGGTCGTTTCTGTTTTTTGTGGATACATACAATGATGGTTTTGGCTGTTTAGTACCGCACAAACAATCATTTTAATAAAAGATATAAAGTGTGAAATTGAATATGTTAACTAATATTACTAGCCCAATTGGCAACAGTGGCTAATGATAGACTGATAGGTTGTGAATTTTCGCCGCTAGGATGACAAGTTGACGATCCTTCCTTCCTTCGGGCTTCGGCTGGTTCTCAGTTTTCTTTCCAGTTCTCACACCTCAACCCCCAACCCTGCTCAACCTTAGTTCCTGCCGAGATTGTGTAGCTGTAGCTGATGCTACTTGATTAAACAATTTTAAGAGTCATTCAATCAAATAGTTGTTCAACAGAATGACGTGATCCAGTTCTACTCACTTGTTCTAATCACTTCTCTTTAACTATCCGAAGAGTGCTGCGAATAAAGTAAATTATCACGTCTTTAAGTTCGGCTACTAGTCATGTGAATGATTTCAACAAAAAACATTTCGTATCCTTTCTAGATTGTCGGTAAATTCGTTCGACATTGACTGTGTGCGACCTCTATATTTCAGCTGCTTCTCAGCAAACAAAAGAACAACAAAAACGGGGGATAGGTGAGAGATGGCGCTCAGGTGGGCGGACCTTTCCCTTAGACACATCAGATCTCTTTTCGCTCTCGTTGTGCAAACATCATGTCGGATCCCGAACAGTCAAGCGATTCTAGCTCAAATTCTAGTAGTTCAGGCTCCGACTCATCAAGAAGAGGAGGCGTAAAGAAATTTCGTCTCTCAAGTGAAAAGTCAGCTAGTTTGGCCGACTGGGTCGTATCGGGTTTAGATGACACTCGAGCGAAAAGTGCTAGAGAGGCCTTTAGACCCAAACTAAAGAAGAACGCCGACCTGCTGATCAACCCCAATCTAGATGATGCATTCTACATCCGGCTGAAGGCAGTTAAGTCATCTTCGGCAGCCAAGGTCAACATCGACCCAATCGAGAAAATCTACAGGAACCAAACCTTCAAGATCCTTGACTTAGTCAAGCCCATCATGTTTCTAGCAAGTCGGCTCAAGAAAAAGAAGAAATCCCGAGCCGACGCCAAGGCGGTCAAAACAGCTCTGAAGCTCTGGGCGGTGGTGTACCACGACATCACGAACGCGCGACGCCGCAACATTCTGGCCCAAATCTACCCGCAGAATATTGGACTGCTAGACGACAAAGCTGTCCTGCCAACGGGTGGAGAACACCTCTTCGGTCCGAAGTTCACCCAGGCCCTGGTCGAGCAAGTGAAAACTCTGAACGCTCTCGAAAACGCGGGAGCCCCTCGCGCGCCCGGATCTAAAGGTGGTCATGATCAACGCCAATCGAATCGCGATTTCAGCCACCCCCCTTCATCTTCAGGCGGTCGCTATTCCAATTTTAAAGGATCTCGGTATGTCCAATCTAGTCTCCTTTCCTTTTATGGGTTTTTTCTCTTGGACGCATAGCGCGTTTTTATGTTAAATTGTCAAGACCGGCTTTCGATCGGTGGAATTTGTCAACGGTGGCCCCATATCTACAACTAAATTCTATTTGTGATCCCGTCCAATTATTTGGGAGCGGGTTGGCTCACCAAGTTGAACTTGATTGACTCATACTTGTCGGTCTCAAATTTTTTCCTATTTTTGAAGGCCTTTTGAAATTCCTTCAGTTTAAATGGGGGCGTTTTCTTCGAATTCGTGCCCCCCCTCCTTCGTTTTAAACTCAATGTGATGGGCGTTCACCAGACTAGTAAGGGGAGTGGTAACCTTCCTGCGGAAGAACGACCTTCGCCTCGAACTTTATTGGGATGAGATTTTAATCTTGGCGCACGGGTATAGCAGTGCCCCAGCACACTTCCGTGCTCTTCGGATCCCCTTAGATTCCAAACCGGATGATCATCTGATCAGGTCAAGAGAGCAATTTACGCTTTCGGCACGTTTACAAGAGGCTCGTAGAAGTCCTTCTTGGGTGGTTTCAAAGGCAGATTTTACATCTGGCCGTCCGCTCATTTTTCCCGACGACGGATTTGTCCAGGGCGTCGGATGCATCCTTTTTAAAGAAGGGAGGGGGGCAGTATGAAACGAATAAGGACTAGGAAACTAGCCGAGATTGCCCTAGCAACACCACTGACCTCTCGTCCCTGATAGAGCTAGCAACGGAAATTCCGCTCCTTCTCTTCCCATCCAAGTAGGCTGATCTCCCCGTTGGGGGAGGGTCATCCATTGACAGGAACGAATCCATCTGTTTTATCGCTCGGTGGTTCTCCGGAGTTGTCTGGAAGAACGAACCTTTCCGAAGGAAATTATCGAGCTCATACTGGGAGCAATTCGATCGAATACGCACCCTGCATACCAGTCCGCTGAGGTCGCTTGGAGCAGTTGGTGTAAGCAACGGAACCACAACTCTCTGTTGTCTGGCGTCAAGGAGGTATTAGCTTTTCCTTGTTAATTTTCGTTCCAGCAAGAGCTGCAGCACGGTGGGAAGGAACCCTCCGACAACTATTCGTATGAAAGAGTATTGACGCCTTTTTTAGACGAAATGCCGATTTGGTGGCGCATCCATGTTACACAGTCCAGCAGGGCTCCCACGAGCTCCAATTTTCAGGCGTTGGTAACTGTCGACCATCAGGGGGTCTTATCTTATATCTTATTATATCTGATTATATCTTGCTTTAAAGACACAGTCAATGTCGAACGAATTTACCGACAATTTGTAAATTGTTCGAGCGAGCTTTAGCTCGCGATGAGCAATTTGGATTGTTGGGGGAATGGAGTGAAGACATTGACTGTCTTCTAACCACCCATCCCGCCCACTTCATTCCCGTTATCATTATGTTATTTAACTTGAATTAGGTGCAGCATCCGATTATTGACGGCCCACTAATTCCTCTTTCCTTCTATCTTTTTGCTAGATACAACAATGATAGCCGCAGATCCAATTTCGACCGTGGCTCACCCAATCCCGCCAATAAAGGCGATCAGAACAACAACAACAAATAGGCCATTTGAACCATGGATCACCTTACACATTTTCCGTTAAGCCAGATCCACAGTTTGTTTTTGCTTCCAATTCTGATGTGTCTAAGGGAAAGGTCCGCCCACCTGAGCGCCATCTCTCACCTATCCCCCGTTTTTGTTGTTCTTTTGTTTGCTGAGAAGCAGCTGAAATATAGAGGTCGCACACAGTCAATGTCTTCACTCCATTCCCCCAACAATCCAAATTGCTCATCGCGAGCTAAAGCTCGCTCGAACAATTTACAAATTAAAGTGATAGTTTGTAGGAAGTGAAGTGTTCATATCGCGTAGGAGTGCGGTTTTCTTTTAAGTTGGTCGATCACATTAGGTTTCCAGGCCTTTACAATTTTAGTTGTTGTAGCTACTTCTCTGCTGATGTGATGTGCTCATTATCAATGCAGTTTGATTATCAATCAGAATCGGCGAATAGCAAAAAACCAAAAACTGGAAGTCACTGTTACATTAGTCAGTTCAGTGAGGTTAAGAAATATGGATAATCTCATATGGCATCGTTAATTAATGACCTATAGATAACATTGTGTAGCGGCAGTTAGTGTCAGTGGTTTCACTGGTTTGTGCAAAAGGAACGATTTTGCCTAGTGGTGCTTTAACGTGTCTTTGTGGTAACTGCTTCAAACTTTAAATACCCTGTTCGACTTGATAAGTGTGAACACAGTCTGGTGTGAATGAGCGTCGTATTTTTCAAGTTACAAATATTTGCACCCACGCAAAGTGAAAGAGACAATCGTTGAAATTAATTGAATTCGTGTTATCGACAACTTTGAGAAAAATGGCAACTGGCGGAGAGGATCCATGGCCAACAACTGGGAGTCATGGACATTACTTTCTTAAGAAGAATTTTCATAAGCCCTCCTATTGTCACCATTGTTCAGATTTGGTGTGGGGACTTCTCGGACAGGGATACGTATGTGAAGGTATTCCAAATCCACGCTTTCTTTTAGAATATATTCACCCACATTAATTTTTTCCCCAAACATATTGGATATTGTCAAAGAGATGAGCAATATTACCAAAACTGATTGTTAGTTTATACGTAAACTGTATCAATGTATTTTGTGTAAACTCCTTTGTATTTGAGATTTTTCTAAATATGAGAGAAAGTAATGCTGGTTTATGAGCTTGAAAATGTATGTTAACCCCTGTGTTAACCTTTCAATAGCCTGGGTGAAATCCAAATGAATTATTCACGAATATCTTAATTAATCGAAATTATCATTGAAGTAAAACCCATTCAAGGTTCACATCGAACAAATCAGCATGCGAGATGTAATCAATATTTACTTGTTTTCGTTTTTTTTTTTTTTTCAATGCAAAACTTCACAAATACGTATTTATATGGGAATAAAGACACAAGTAAAATTGAAATGCTTACAAATTCCTGAAAGAATTAAAATAATCCCTAAAGAAAATCTAACATAGCAAAGGAAAAAAAAAAGAAAATGTAGAAAAAATAGGCAGTTGAAAGCCACAGTCAACAGGAGAGATAAAAAATTGGAAGTGCAAGGGGGAAGAGAGAGAGGAGAGACTGAAGGGCGTATTGATTTTCATGTAGAAGCTAAACTAAGCCTATATTTCTTACCGAGTAGAGAACAGCGTTGAGGTTCGAATTTGAGAAACTCCATTTCAAGAAATGTACCAAGTTATAACTCATGGTATCAATAAAAATTTTTTTTACATATTTTGTGATTACCATTTGGGAACTGCGTAAAAATGACGCAAAAATTTGACACAATTTTTCCCCTGAACCATTGGGGGAACAGGGATGCTTTATGGCCTGTATCTCAAGTTCGAAGTTTACACGAAAATGGGGGTGGGGGGGGGGGGGAGTTGACTATATATCTATTGGTCGTTTTTTAACGATAGGCCTATAATATATAGCGTAATATTTGTTATTGAATTAGGCTTTGCACTTTTGCTAGCAGCATGTGTTGATTTGTTATCATGCAATCGATATACTTTGATTCGGAAACCTACAGTTGGTCTCTGTCTGATACTTTTTTACTTATGTTTGGATACTTAAGGATTACTAGAGCCACTTTTGGAAGGCTGTTTTCCTCGTCGACGTCTTGGGAGATCCCAAAAATATACATTTAAAATAAAATGAGTTTTTATTGAAGTTGGAATAAAATAGAATTTATTGTAACATTACTATGAAATTGTTAACTATCCCTAATCATCCACCATAGACTGTCGAGACTAACGAAATCTAAATCATTACAGTTTGCAATTTCGTCGTGCACGATCGCTGCCTTAAGGGAGTTGTATCACCGTGTATCCACATCGCCACGGCACTTATCGAGGTAGGCTTAGAAATGCATTCCCCCTCCCGCTATTTGGAAAAATATTGCACGATGTAAGACGGAATTTTATTGTCATAATTTGCCACTAGTACCTAGTACTATTTTCTAATTACCGCTGTTTGTTATTTTTCTCATCTTACGCTACTTTGTTTTCGCTGTTAATAAAAAATTCGATAATGTTTCACGAAAATTTCACCATGTGTTTGTAAGAACAACGCAATGAAACTTTGATTGACTTCTTAGGTTCCATCCATTTTTTGGTGGAAAGTGTTACTGTTACAGTAATCTGTATATTATTCTTACCACTTTCGTCTTATACATGCACACTACTAAAACGAAGTTTTTATTTTTTTTTTATTTTTTAAAATATAAAATCGAGCTTAGCTAAAGAAGTTAAAGTATCTTAACATCCGGTAAATATTTTCGTTTTCCTCTAACAGGAGACACATGTACCGGTAACCAATAATGATTTCGCACATAAATCATGCACCTTGTGCAACAAAACTACAAAATTTACATTGCATGCTATATGAGGAAAAAATCACAATTTATTCTACTGGCTTTAACCGGTTTATACTTCCTACATTGTAATTGAAAATTCGATAAGATTTTCCCCGAAGTTTAACTAACTTATTAAGCCAATAGTTTCACAATAAATAGAGTTAAATATAAGTGATCAATAATTGATCATAAGAATTCGAAAGGAAAAGTAGAAAAGGTTGAAATTAGTTGTATTATTTTTTTTTTTCATTTATACAATCAATGGTAGACTTTCTGATATTATGATATTATGAGAAATATTTGGACATGATCGTTGCTTTCTCAGAGGCAGTAGGATCCAGCTGTATCCTGTCAAGTGTTGCTATGGTAACTCACTCCCTTTCCCTCGTCTACCGCGTTATCGATCTGTGAACTACACCAAATCACTGATTCTACTGGAGAGAGGAGGGTCGTTCATCGTACGGATCCATCTCTTTAGCTTCGCGACGGCGCGGCTGCTGTTGCTACTTCTTCATCGATCAGTGCTTTTCATAGTTTGACGTACAATTTTCTCTAGCAGGGAAATTTTACAATAAAGGGATATCTTCCTTAGTAAAGAGAGTAAGGCTAAATACGTATTTTAAACAATAAAGTAATTATTGTTGAACGTACTGAAAATTGCCGGAATTTCTTCATTATTTTATTGTATTGCAAAGCATCTATTCTTGCTCAGTCTAGTATTGGGTTTGTAACGAGGAAAAATCATTGATGTTATGGCGACTTGGAGGTTGAATCAAACAGCAAACTGAGGAAGAATAAAAAACTGAAGATGAAAATCACTAAAAATGAATCTTAAAACATCGTCTGTCGATATATCAATCAGGGTAGGGGAGAGTGGGGCGACTGGCTCACTTTTTATTTTTTTTCTCTTAGCTCCCATTCCCTTATTTTCCAACGTATTTAGATCCACAAAATCTTAAAAGAAAGAGAATCCTTCCTGCTTTAAATGGTGATTTTTTCAATCCGATCTAAATATATTAAGACTAGGTTATTACCGATCTAAAAAAAAAAAAAAAGAGCAAACCCGCCCCTGATACGGGGGGGGGGGTGGTCACTTGCTCACACCGCCGGGGTGTCTCGGCCCCGGTATTTCTTACGGAAAAACCGGGGAAAAACCGTTGACTGACATTAGAAACTCAAAATTAAAAAAAAAATAACCCAATAATGCAACCCACCAACGGAATATCAATAAAAAAGCTTAAATAAGTATGGTAGTTGACTAAAAACACGAAAAAAGTTGACCAAAAATAATTTTATTGCTATAATATGCAATTTTATGTAAGCCAAAAAGCCTCGACGCTGTGTGGCCGATGCGCCCCCAACAAAGGGGTCTTGGTATATTATTGAATATATATTATTTAAACTATTGTAAATATAAAACAAAC
Organism: Daphnia pulex; assembly: GCF_021134715.1. Lineage (NCBI taxonomy): Eukaryota > Metazoa > Arthropoda > Branchiopoda > Diplostraca > Daphniidae > Daphnia > Daphnia pulex. The sequence goes on from NC_060027.1 coordinate 6,549,781, forward strand.
TAAACAGGATTAAAGAGGAGATAACGTAGAATATTTTCCATATTTTTTTATAATTTTAAAGTAATCGGGAAAGCCGATATTTGATTCAAAGTCAAGGTAGGACGACCCAATTTTAAGACGAAAAATTTATTTCATTTTTCGTTCCTCAACCGTTCGTTGTACTGCCATGAAATTTGGTTTTAAGATGCGCATTACTAACATCTACATCTCCTGATTTTTTCAATATCTTATTGCAATTCTAACCCATCAAGAAATCAATTGAGCCATCCGACCCGAACGCCAGATCGCCCCACTCTCCCCTATCCATGTTTTTTTTTTCGAAATTATGGAATTCACGGAATAGTCGTGGATTGCCAGTTGGTTGGAAAGGGAATGGAATTTTTTTATAAAAAAAAACTTATTTATTGGACAGTGAAAGAGGGTATGAAGTAAATATTAAACAAAAATTTGACCTCGTTAATGACAAAATAATTTCACTTTTTTCGGCTTCTCAGTTTATAGTGAGGTCTAATTTTGAAATTTCTAATATGAAAACCAACAAGTATTTAAAAAGAACAAAAATCTTGCGTATGAAAAGAGTATGAAAAAAGCAGATTTGCCGCGATTATTTCGGATTAATTCTTAGCGATATCGGTTGCTAGCGATAATCACTGAAACATCGGAGAACAATTTTCTTCTGTTAAAATTTTATTTCCGATTATTTTGTTATTTCGATTATTTTTTTAAAGATCCAAATCTTGAAAATAAAAGATAGAAAAAAATCATATGATAGGTCGTTTGCAACGGTGGAACCTATTGCCATGCTGGTCTGCCATGGCAATAGCCTATTACCATGTTAGTGGTAAAAAAAGAAGCATCTAGCGACGGCTGGTAATAGCTGTGGGATCGACACTGTTTTGAATAGGAACTGATGAATAGAAATTTGAGTTCTGATGTGGGCTTATGGCGGTTCCCTAAAATTATCCGACTCCAATCAAAAACAACCCCGAACAACCCAATTAATGTATGCTGGCTATTGGCATCCACTTGGATTGCGAGACAAATTTAATTTTCATGCATACAGCGATTTAAAGTTTAATTGGTATCTATTTTTTAAAATCAAATTGTGCAATGCAGCTTTTATTTCATCATATCGAAAGCAATCTATCAATACTGTGCGGAACGCGACTACCTGCGTGCGGCAATCTGACACAGAAGAATTAAATAACAATTCAGCTCGCAATTCAGAAATTAATTTTTTTTTCAAAATACATAACCGATTAAAAAATTCGTTCGTCAAAATCGAATTAAAATTTACTTGAAAAACCTTGAGCAAAGACAAAATTACATTAAAAGTTGATTTTTGACCGCTAGATGCCTTTTTCCACGCGCGCAGTTTAAAACGTTCATTTTCGATTCGCTCAGTTAAAAAATCGAAAAGCCATCTATTGGGAAAAGACCAAAAAAGTTTCCTCTCAGATCTCAAAACTGTAGTCAAATGCTGGCACAAGGGGTTCGTTAAGTGTGCACACAGTCAATCTTACAATAGACGTTGCCGAAAGTCACGTGACGCCACATTTTACCCAATAAGATGATGCCTTGAGTACTCTCGACCATGCCTACTCTCGACATGGCACGAAAAGTGTGTTTAACAAAGCCAGGGGTAATGGAGAGACCGCCATACCTCTCTCTCCATATCCCTGACAAAGTTGCTATGTCCCAGCAAAAATTAAAATTAAAATTGGCAACGCCAAATTGTAGCAGACTAGGGCTCCTCCAGTCGGTATTCGATCGAATTTGTTTTAGTCACGTGATCTCTAAAAACCAATGGCGTTGCTGAAAGTAAAGTCGAAAGTGAAACCACCTCAAGATTAAAACACTTTTCACCATTGCCAAACTGTTATATAGAGATCGTTGAACTAATTCTTTTGTTGGGAAGGACACGAGACAAATATGTGTCAACTTCAACTATGATAAAGGAATGAATCTTGTTGGGTGAGCTGATTAGGGCGTCACTTGTTAAATGATGCATTCTGATATATGAGCTACGAATCACGTGGGAGCAAGTATTTTCTAATATACAGATTTACAAAAATATTCACTGGAATCAGAAATTATTGTTGCAGAAAGTTTGATATTGAAAAATTAATTAAAAAAGTAAAGAAAAAGTTTGAGTGATAGTATACTCATCTTTCACTTTCCAATAACCTTTCCATATATTTCAAAATCAAATAGTACCTGCTGTGCACATACAGTACCCACCAACGAAATTGGTACAGTGTACCAATTTTGGCCGCTTTTAACACGGCGTTTAACGGCGCTACGCGTCTTTAGTTTTTATTTTTTAATTAGCAACCTAGTTGCTGTAATCCTAAGATTTTTGGAGGGGGGGTTCGAAACAAAACTGGGAACATGAAAAAAATACGCCCCCCCTTTATGTACATTTCCCTACCCCCTGGAACTGGCGTCATGTGCACCAATTTCGCCGAGTGAAAGTTGGGGCAGTTGCTGTGCTTTTCTTATGGCTCTACCAAAAAAGGGCCCTGTTTAAAAAAAAAAAAAAAATAGCCGCAAAACTTCCGCCCTTATAGTTTTTAGCAAAAGATGAAGAATAAGCCAATCTTCATTTTAAGTAATTCAATTAATTCGTTTGTTAAAGTTTAGGGGTGTAAAAAAAAGAAAAAACGGCAAAATTTCTCGTCTCTGAACAAGAAGTTGCTATACCTACCACTAGAGAGACTCATCACTTGGGGAAAATTTTGCCGTTTTTATCTTTCCCGCGTTCACAGACGTTTTCTCTGGTAAAAAGAAAAGATTATAAAAACCCATGCATTGCTGTACGACGACTTTTTAAATATAGATTTCCCTTGCGCGTGATTTAATTTTTGTCCAATAAGGTTAAAATAACAGAGCATATAGATAATTTAGTTACATAAGAGATGTGAAGAGAGCAATAAAAAATACCCCATGGTAGTGGCTCTATGAATTGAATCACGAAAAATTCACGATTTTTCGTGTTTTTTTCGATGCGCGTGATCTAAATATTTTTAAAACTCATTCAAACTTTCTGGATATTTTTTAAAGGCGAAATTGCACCCTTATTTCAAAGAGCAACCCGATCAAAAAAAAAGTCGAAAAATGAAACTGCCTAGGAGCAGCGCAGTCGAATTCGTCGGCTAGGGAGAAGGAGGAGGGAATTTTCGACTGCTAGACTTTACACAGAATGAGCCATGTCCTAATCTCTGTAAATATTCGATTAGTATTATATCGATTATTACATAGAATATCGGTAGGTTTTTATGTAGTGTAGTGGATAGCAAGCTTAAATCCTACCAGATAAATTGATGGATCGATTCTCACTTTGAGCAATTATTTTAATACGTTTATTAACAAGCGATCTCCCACTCAACCAGACCGAAATAGGGGAGACTGGAGTATGCCGGAACACCGGGTCAAGAGGTACATTAGGGGGAAAATTTTTTTATCATATTAAAATTTTTTTCTGACCCATTTTCGGCTTATTTTTCCCTAATTTTTCCCATTTTTCCCGACGAGTGCAACACGGGAAAAAGAGTCGGACACCCCTCGCCATCTTTTTTTTTTAATCCGTCCCATCCAGCTGAAATGGTTAAGAGGGAAGAATTCGGCAAGTTTTGCCGAATCGACAATACAATTTCGGCATTATGTCGATTCGGCAAATCCAATTCGGCAAATCCATTTTTTTGCCGAATCGACCAGCTTGCCAGTTATTAACACAACTAAAAAAACGATTTTTGTTAGTTAATTTTTTTCCGCCAGATAAGGTTTTTAGAAAAAAGAGTCAATGACATGTAAATGTAATATTGAAATGAAGCTAAATCATTTCTTTATCGTTAAAAAAAAATTTTGAATTTTTGATCAATAATATTTACGTTTTTAAAAAAAGAGTCTTTATCGGGAAATCGGGACAGCTGTTTTTGACTAATCAGGGCCAATCAGCGTACAGCGTTTTAAAGAGGCTGTACGCTGATTGGCTCTTTAGGACATAAAATTGATTTCCAGACCTGGCAACGCAGGATGTTCAACTGCTCCATAAGGGTTTTTGTATCATACAGGGCTGTTCGACATCTTTTTTAACATTTGTATCCATGGCGGCAACACAGCAGTCATTGGAATTTATCATCTGAGCCGTATTCTGCCTCGCTTTGTCTGACCCATCCGATCAACCCATCTCATCCCCCACTTCCATTCAAAACCCACTGAATGAAAATGCGCAATACGCATCATAACTCGATTCAGCCTTGTTGTTTTGAGGAAAAGACAGGAGACAACTGTGGTTGTGATATAAGGTGAAGCGTCTGCACTACTGGCATAAAATGATGGCGCGTATTCCCGAAAAGCTACATGATTTATTCATGGGGCTCGTTGGGGAGACTGTAGTTATATGGAACGCTGTACTAAATGAAACGGTTCGTTAAAAAATCGTTTATATGGTTTTTAATGGTTCAGAATCATACAAAGTATTCATTTTGTTTGGTTTGTATGTAAGTTAGTAAGTTAAGAAATAAAAAATGTATACCAAAATTCTTTAAAAAAACGCTCACTGCTGTTAGTTAAGATTAACAGAATTAACTGATAACTTATTGAAAATTAAAATAGCAATATGGCCGTACGGCCCACTAATTGGCCCAGAAATTTGTAACGCCCAATTTATTTTTTCGTATTTTCAAAGAGCTACAGGGATAAATTAAAAAAGAAGATAAGGGTGAAAAACAAAATCCGTTCCAAATAGCCCCACTCTCCTTTACTATATTGATCAAATTTAAGAAAAGTAGTCTTTAACAATAGAGCGGGGGTATTAATAGTATGATAAATTTTTTTCCAGCTCAATATGAAAAGTCCTTCATTAAAAAAAATCTGGAAAGACGTAGTTCCGTAAGGTTCCATGCAAAATTGGGCGCTAGTTTTAAGATAAAGGAGTGGTTGTTGCGAGCTAATGTCTAAAAAACACCTTGAACGACACTTTTTACCAGGACTTCGTGGTCCCGAGGTGGTAATGAGTAGCTGAAATAGTTTCGAATAATAATAGTTCGAATACCTTAGCTGAACATGATAACGAAGTAAATGTTAGTAAAAATTTGTCATGCCCTTTATATCCTGCCTTTGCGAATGCAGCTCCCCGAATTTGGAACAGTCCTCTCTCGGTGAAATCCTGTGATTCACTTTCTTCTTTCCACTCCTCATTAAAGACATATTTGTTCAAAAATTCCCCAATGTATAACTGCTGAAGCTGATATATTTACTTGTAGCCTATTTCAAATCTCCTCCCAGCTGAGTCAAAGCGCCTTTGATAACTTGTGTAAAAGGCGCTATACAAATAAATTACATTATTATATTATTATTATTGTAGGCTTAAAAATGTCAGGAGGTAAACAACTGTGTTCGGACACAGAAAGACATTATTTTAACCATGGCAACTGGTTTGTTTACCATTGAATAGCTGTTTATTGGCTTATACATAACGACAGATAGCATTCAAGCAGCGTCAGTGTGCTTGGTTTGTGAAAAAGTTTTGGTGATAACCGAGTAGGATATCAAGCTACGTGTTCTTACGTGTGTATACCTAAATATCTAGATATAGACAGATAGAGTAACACAGTGAGTTCCTAACATTTTACAAGCTTGAACTGGGTTAAAAATCAGATTCTGATTGAACTCAGAAAGTCGTGGAAAAGAAAATGTTATATTTTGAAGAAGGAAAAAACCGAGTTAAGCCGATTTGGGAGAGATGTTCCATTTCAGTTAGTACCAAGACTCTCTTTCCGTCACCCTATACCTTGAACCACCCCAGGTGGTTAACGACAAAGTATTTTTGTTTCTTCATTCAACTATACATGTTATGTTCCAGCCTCTTTGGAAAAACAACTGTTTGTCTTTTGACCTGTAGTGGATGCTGGGTTGCAAGATCTCTCAATTCAGCAAAATCAGAGGATTCGCCCTATGTGTTTCCTCTCGCTAAGACCTGTTTCTAAATGATAGAATCATGATAATTACAAATTCATACTGATATATAATTGATATTCCGTAAGTACTGTAGGAATTCGATAATAATAATAATAATTTGTTTTTCTACATTCTTTAACACACACTCTTAGTTTATGTCTCAAATTTTTTCCCTTCTTTCTATGGTAAAGGCAAAAAAGTAGGAAAAAGGTAGGGAATTCCTTCTACTTTAACGAAGTCACTGTTAAAAAGGGTACCAATTTTTGGGGGTTGCCAACCACCAAAAATTTGTAAATGCACGAAATTTTGACTTTTTTCGAAAATTCTGGGGTTTTACGTACCACTTTCATTTTTTCAAATTTAACTACAAATATTTGGGGAAAACTACCCCCAAATTTTTGGGCATAGCCAGACATTTAGGTAGTGCATAGGCCTGCTTGGGACATAGATTTTAGTCATGATTAGCAAAGCAATCCCGTCGGCAACCGGCAGAGAAATAATGACAAGTTCAGCTTTTCTCTAAACTATGCAGCAGCGATAGAATTATTTCAAGTGCATTTAAAATTTTATCCATTAGTATTTGCAAACTACTTGTTAAGTAGATCAATTTTCATTTTTACATATCACATTTTCAACTTGAAATATTTTCAAGCGTGCATCCCTTTCCTTAAAAATTATATCGATTTCTGAAAACGTAAGTAGTCTAACGTATAATATTAAGTCTAAGTACTAGTCGGTACTAGTATTTTCGACAAACACGCCCGCTACCCTCTAACTCTTATTTTCTATGCTAACAAAGACTATAAAACTTTCGAAGTCCTTACGTACAGGAAATCAAAATGTAATTCATAAATATCGATTAATGAAACAAGTCAATTGTTCTAGTGGTTAGCGAGTTCAGCTAGCAAGTCGAAGGTTGAAGGTTCGAGCCTGACTCACGTCGAATCTTTTATTCGTCTTCTATACAACCCCGAACGTTTCGTATTGCGATACGATACAAATATTTCGGGTTTGGGAACCCCAGATCTCAGTTGCCGAGAATTTAGGGCGTTTAACCCCGAAAAAGTTGGGAAGTTTTTTAACAGTGGTAGGAAACTATTTTATTACTTCTACTTTATCAAAGTAAAAAATTATTTTGTTTTTCATTCTACTTTTGTATGGTAGGTTAAAAGTATACTGTCTAGCATTTTAATGTTTAATAATTATTTGTTATGCTTAGTAAGAGTTTGGGGAAAATGCTTATGCTTATTTTCCTTACTGCAACGAAAAAATGACAAGAGTCCATTTCATTTACTCTAACTGTGTCTGATACTTACGATTTGCTGTTAAATCTAAGGTTCAATCAGTACAGTGGTTATCAAGTTGAAATGCCAATTCATAATTGAAAGTGAGAATCCATTAGTTACAGTTCGATGCTGGTCAAAGCCACAAGGCAGAATAGGTAAATATAGAGACTCTACTTTTCTTCTCGACTCTTTTCTAATGGTTTTACTACCATAAGGTAGGAAGGACTACTAAAAGGTACCAGTCCATTTGGCTACCGAAAAACTAGGGGAAATTAGAGGAAAGGTAGATACAAAAAACTTTTAGTACAACAAACATAAACCACGATGAAAAGAGTAAAGATTATACGAATTGCTAGATCTGAGAACTCAGCATCCACTACAGTTCTATAGCTAAACATTTGTTCAATATTAGGAAACCCCTCTTATGACAGAGAAAATCGAAGATCTCCCCTTTTGCCCGCATCACTTTTTGTCATATGTAGGGCTCATAAAAAAATTCATAAACACTATTGCTTATCCTTTCCTCTAAAAGATACCCAAAGGATTTTTTTATTATTTTAGATGCCCTAGGTATCACGGTTTTACGACACGGAAACGATGTTAAAGGATTTTTATTCTGTGTTGCTCTTTGCGTTTTTGAATGTTTCGCTTTCCTTCGTTTCCCTTCGATTTACTTTTCCTTTTGTTAACAATATTTCGTTTCAGATTTAAGAGTTATACTCCTGCCCAATATGGTACACCGCCTGTCCAATTCTCGACATCAAATTTCATTTTTACTCTAATTCAATTTTTTTTTGTTAATTAAACATATTTTTTTTGTAAGAAAAAATGTCTCTGTGATAAATTGTCAAACGTTCAATCAGATTTGAATAATCAACGATTAGTATTGAATGCCGGTTCATTATTCACTATATCATAATTTAATAAAAATTTAATATATTTTGGGCTACTATTACAGTAAGATAATCATAATAAACATGGAGGATAGAAATGTGAGCTTCATTGACATACCGAAAAATACATCGTGATGAAAAAATGGGTATGAAAAGCCTTTGCTACTCAACTATTGCAATTGTTCGACCGCCGTTGCTGAAAGGTTCTCCGATTTTGATTTATTTTGACTAGATAGGAAAGCCTATTTGATATTTATAGAACAAAAAGGCTGTTTCGGCTTTAACACATATGTCCGCATTACATTTTTTGAATAAAATTCGAAATAAAACCACGTTAGTGAATCACATTATTGTCTAGAAAAATAATTTTAAAAATGATAAAGTTGATATGTTTTGTCGCTTTTCCGATTCGTGAAACGAATTTCAAGAGAAATAACTAGCTTTGCTTAAAGTAACATTAATGGTGGTAAGTTTCCAGCTTTTTCTCTGGTATGTGCTATTTTATTTCAAAAAACTAAGAGTTATTGAAATAGCATTGGTCTAGTTGTTATGGCAATATATACTACACATTATCAAGAGCTTATGTATGCTATGTTTTACAGCCATCTTAAAAATTTTTAGCAATTTTAAAATCTCTAAAGAATAGTCTTGTTTCTTGTTCTTCATCTATTTACAATTTTTATTTTTAATACGAAAATAGAAATTTTAAAATAAATATTTTTATTTCAGACACCGGTTGCACATTTCTGGGCAGAATCCAATCATCACAGCCAAAAGCGTCGATTTTGTAACGTCTGTCGTAAACGTTTGGACGATACCTATTCTTTCCGATGTGAAGGTAATACGTGTGTATATAAAAAAATAATCATTTTAATCAGTATTAATTGTAACACTAGTAAGCATCCATAGCGCTGACTTTCCTCTGCTGCATTCTGAATTAGGGTTTTAAAATATCTTATTGGCTCGTAGGGCCTACTCTGAGGATGCAAATGTTTTGTGTTAAAAAGCTGAAACGGCAGGAATTAGCAAATTCCAGTAGACTTCCAAAGCGCTGACTTTCCTCTTGGGGTTATGGTTTAACATATCTGACTTGCTCTTACTCTCAAGATGCATTTTCTGTGCGTGTTAAAACGCTGAAATGGTGGGGATGGGTAAATTTTAAGGCCGGGTACTGTATGAGTTCGTACAATTTTTTCCATTTACTTGTAGTTTGTGACTATCATGTGCACGCTGAATGTCAAGACGGAGCATTGCCAAATTGCCGACAAGCTTCTACATACACTCCTGGATGGACATTGGAAGAGATTCGACCAACGCATTATTGGCGTGAAGGAAACTTACCCACCGGAGCAAAATGCATACTTTGCCGTAAATCTTGTTGGAGCGCTGAATGCCTGGCCGGATGGAAATGTGAATGGTGTGGCTTGGCGGTAAAAAAAATTACATTTTAGTGAAAAAAAATTGCTAATAATTTACATGCAGATTACAACTGTACCTACCATATTGATACACGAGTAGGGAATAGTGGATTAAGAAGAGAACGATAGGAACTTGACACACGGGATATAACTATTAACTAGAGGTAGATGCAAAACATGTAGTTATAGAAGATTAATTATTTATAGGATTTGACAAAATCAAATCAAATCCAATGAAATCCAAAAAAAATTAAAGATTTGATTTGGATTTTAAAATGTTTTTAACGGTTTTTAACTGACAGATTTGATTTGGATTTGTATTGATTTTCTTCAAAAATCCAAACCAAATCCAAATCAAGATAAAGGAAAACTGGAAACGTCCTTTTTGCGACAGCTTTTTTAATCACTAGGAAGTAGGGGATGTTTTTCACTGCTTTATCGGGTACGTAGGGTTGGGACCGCAGCGGTTCTTGCACTGTGGTAAATCACCGCTAGGGTAAACCCTACGCACCCAATAAAGCAGTGAAAAACATCTATTCTAGGATATTTTAAACTCGCTCAACACGTTGAAATTATGAAATAACAATATGAATTCTTGAGTAAAAAAGTTTTTTAATTCTTTGATGAAGATTTTTGGAAAACTGATTTTTTCATTCAGCCCAGTACAGTATTGGAAAATGAACGAACATAAAATCAAAGCAGCCATATTTCAAATGCTTTTTTTCATTAAAAATGTCCATATTTTTTCTCTTAAAACTTAATGTCTAACATTATCGTTGTCTAATTGAGTAATTGTCTTACTAATTTTATTCGTTCATTTTTTTATTATAAAGTTATTTGGTGTCCATTGTTTTTTAAACTATAATTTAACAATTTATTTGCTTTTTAAAACGTTTCATATCGACAGTTCTCACTCTGCACACAGAAACTTCTTAACTTGAAATGAAAAATTTTCATTAACTTTTTTAAAATTTGATTTTGATTTGATTTGGATTTGGATTTTTTTAATGATTTGAATTTGAACGATTGTCCAATGATTTGATTTGAAATTTGTTGGATTTTTTAAATTGGATTATTTTAATTTGGATTTTTTTGATGATTTGGATTTGAACGATTTTTTCAATGATTAATTTTTTTTTATTATTGAAATTTTGATTTAATTAGATTTCATTAAATTTTACTTTTTAAGATTTGATAAATCCTAAATAACCGTCAAATTCAATGCACTGGTTTTAGAATATATGGTAATGCATGACAATGTCATTGTTTCCAATTTAATTTGATCAAGACAAAGTTTGGATATATAATGAAAGTGTGATCCTGAGTTCGAGTAATAAATTTTTTTCTCGGATTATTGCTCGCTTTATCAATTTTAAATAAACTATATGTGTATGCAATGACGATAGTAAGACAAGAGAGATTGCAAACGACGGTTTTGTCAGTATATCACCCATGTTAACGGCTTATTTTTAAAATTTCGTCATAAGAAATGTGGTCGTGTTTTAGAACATAACTTTTGCACGATAATTTAAGGATAAGAACCCTAGCAAGACAAGATTTTTATAAGGCAATCATTTATTGATACTAAAACTACTATATTTTAAAATAATATTAATGGTATCTTAATAATCAAATTGACAAATTACAATTATTAACTCATCACTAAGCACGAAAAAGCTGATGAAAGTCACACATTTTAATGAAATAGATTTGGGTTTTCTGATAATACATTTATCAAGTGTACACCTTTTCTGAATATTTTCAATTTCTTTTGATGAATATAGAATTATAGATCAGTGGATTATGATTAACGGGATACAACCTTCTACGCATGATTTGTTAGTAACCCGTATTAAATTTAAACTCTTCTGTTGCTTTCGCCAATATTTTGCAAATTATTAAACCGCAAAATTAAGTTAGTTGTTGACAACTAGGTATTACATTTCTTAACTCTAAACAGAATCTTCGTGAACTTCAGAGATCTTGATGTTGTTGTTAAATTGTAAACATTACAAATATTTATTCAGGTGCATTCTATGTGCTACAAATCTGTCAATCCAGAATGCAACTATGGAATCCTTGCACCAAGTCTTTTGCCACCACACGCCGTCAGTAATAATTGTCATACAGTTGCACTGGAAACACTGATAGGTTCACAACCAAGGAGGAGGGAGACCGCATCCCGTACGTACAATATAATAACTCTTCTGAGATGTTAAATCCTTCATATTTAATCTTGTAATTGGTGGGTTAGTCAACATTCTCGTGATGTTCAAGATATGTGTGTCAAAAAAGCGATGAAAGAATTTAAATTGAACCACTATTTTTATTACTATGCAACTAATTTCATTAGTGATTCATTGTGATTTATATTAATATAAAATTAAGTACCATTTTAATACAGTCAATCATTGTTTAGCTCGCAGTATTTCAGAAGATTTTTCGAGTGGAGGAGGTGGCGAAGCCGCTACTAAATCATTCCGAGAAACTGATGACAATTACTGTCAAAGCAGAGAGCGAGATCGATCTAGAGAACGTGATGACCGAGACGAAGGTAAAAATTATGAAATTGATATAGAACTCTACATCTTCATGTTTGATAGTACTTTGTAGATACTTTAATGTTGAATATATTTTTTTATTATTTAGAATTAATTAAAGTTTATGACGGGATTGCTTCATTCCGTCATCATAGCTACAAACTGATTTCAGTTCCTAGACACACTAGCGTGGAACAACTAGTAGCTGCTGCAATGTGGGCATTTCATCTGACGGGCGATCCTGGTAATTTTATTACCCTTACGAACATAATCAAAGTTAATTTAGATTTTATAAATATTTTTAAGCAATTGGTTTTCATATGATTGAACAAGAGCTTTGATAATAAAATATTTTCTTTTCTTTTTAACGAGCTTTTTAAGGTTTTAGGAAACACAAACTTGTGTCTTCTTTCAATATCTTCTTTACTTTGCCTCATAAGATGAACTGTTAATAGTACAACTCCAAATTTGGGACTTTAAATTTTTTTTCTGCACATAATTTTTATGGTTACCCGTTCTTAAACAAATATATTATCCTCCCAAATGTCTTCGATGAAACACCTATATCTAGGTATAAGTTTAAGGCATTTATATATAATGGAGTGCTTTAAGGCAAATTCATTCTGAAAAGAACGTGAATTCTTGAAACAAGCGAAAACTTTTGCCACGTGATTTGGCATAGGAATAATTTCTAAACTTTTGGAAAGTTTACTTCCATAGCTAGGGAATGGAATTGTTATGGGTCTCGAAATCCAACCTCACGAATGTTGTGTTACCAATTCCTCCATCGAGTCGGGGTCAAATGGGTTATAATTTTGAACGAGGAATCGGCCAAAAAAAGTATTACAAAAACCAAAACCCTAGAAAAATATATGATCCAATCAATAAATCCCATTGAAATATTATTAAAAGGTACGGTCGCAACGGCAATTCTTGTTCGTTTTTTCATTTTATTAATTACGATTTCACTTTTTTTTCCCTATACCTATACCGCAGTAAAACACTGTAGTCTCATTAATTTTTCCACGCATAGCCACGCACGCATAAAATTACACACATAGCCAGGGGTTGAAAGAAAAGTGTTCCATCGTTTTTTGGGTATTGAATATTACTAGATACCTTCTTTTTAAAACTTTGGGGTTGAGTTTGCAATAGGCGAAAGAAAATTCCCATTATTTAATAAGATGGAGGCAAAGGTCACAAAACTGATCACTAGCGTAATAATCTATGATTTTACTCCATCACTTTTAACATTCGATATTTTATCGCAAGTTGCGCTGGGTTCCTTAGGTGCAGGAACCCAAGGTGGTGGTGGCAGGGCTGCGCCACCACGACTCCTAGCTACAAAAACTGGTTTCGCGTCATAATACCAAAAGGATGAGCCAATAAAAGAGAGTGTAAACATGACAATGCTCACAAAAAAGGGAAACTAGAAGTAGAGTTTGAACGTTAGATGGCTCAAACTAATAAATAAAATAAAAAACAAAAAAAGCTCGGCAGATTCCCGGCCGTTTCAGTCTTTTGTTCGCTATTATCTTAAGAGATATCGAAGAATATTTTAATTTTCAAATATGCTCCTGTCTCAAAAAAAGAGGCATTGGTGATCATTTTTTCGTTTGAAAGCTGACCTCGTCTGCCCTACTAAAAATTTTATCGCTCTACTTTTTTCTTATAAGATTAAAATCACGCCAGTGACTCGCGCGTGAAAACTTCTTTCACCAAAACTAGAATTAAGTACCCTTTCATTTTTCCTAGCTATAATTGAGCTGAGCCCTACAGCAATACAGTAGATTTTGAAAACCCAACCTGTTCTGCGAAATCTTTTACTCACTTTCAAGCAAAACAATGTAAAAGACCGGATGTATGCCAAATCTCGCTTTTTTCGTTTTTTAACTTTAGATTACCGCTCAAATTTAGCTTTTATTTTATTTCGTCAAAGGCACTCTCAGGTTTTTCTGCCACATACTATAAAGAAAAGTCTTCAATTTGAAATGCGCATTAAAATAATAAAAAAGCAAAATTTTAAAGGAAAATCAATTCTTTATTTTAAGAGCTATAATTAATACTTTTGATTACAATTTCCAACGTTCAAATTGCGTATAGAATAACAAATGTTACTAAAATCGGACCAATAAGAGCCCAGAATGATTTAACAAAGCGTTTGAAACCCACCGTTTCCTTTAAAGGGTGAAATTCGTCTCATCGGTACATAAATAAGATTGGATATGATTGTTTGCATGAATGATAATTTGTGTGTAATAAGCGATATATATTCAGAAAAATAATATATGATTGTAATAAGTATATCCTTAAAACTGGATAATTTTTATATTCGCTCGTTTTCTAATTAGATTCGGACATTATTGAGAGAATAATTTGATTTTTACTCTCAAATTTTTTACGAAACTTGTTTGGTTCTTTTATTCTCCTCCTCTGATTAATTGGTTATTTAATTTCCTTTCTTTGCCTCCATCTAAGAAATGTAGGGGAGGCCGGGGTTCGTCTGAACATATTTTAAATTTTTCCATAGCTACCAAATGCCAAATGCATTGCGATACGATTGAAATAAAAAGATTAAGTTATAGTTTTTAATATCCCTAACATACCTTGTTTTCAAAGATTCCGTTGTGAACGCTTTGAATTAAGAATTAAGAAAAGAACGGCTCTGAAATGTGAACGTCGGGGTGAAAATTTGACAATTCATCCTCCACTTGATTTTATTTTGACCACATATTTAATAATGGAAATATTTGTTCTTAACTTGGTTGCATTTTTTTGAATTTCTGTTATTAATTACAGAATTTAAGCCAATGAAATCATAAAGTACGAACTGAATAATTTAGGATGACGCCATTATGAAAGAGGCGTTTTTGTTTCGTAATAAACAAATATTTTATAATTTTGTTACACTTTCTTTACTAGGGGATTATTATCTAACAGACCTGTGTGGAAATTCTGAAAAAGAAGTTGAAGATCCATATCCAATTCCTTTGTTAACGCGAGTTGATGGAAGAAAACCAGCGTTATTACTTCGTTTTAGGTAGGAAATTTTTAATTATTATGCTGTTAGAAATGTTTAGCACAATTAACGGAAAAAATAGTGTGGGTTTTATTGGACATTTGTAATTGATACATTTAGATTTTATTGGGTCTTAAGTTTTGGAACAATCAATAATTAACCCGGAGAAGTGGTTATTCGATTATTCATTCGATTATACAATAATAATAATAAACATAAACAACTATTTTATAACTGTAGCAATATCCTTTGGTATAAGAGCTAGGATACTTCGTTCTTTTACAGAGAAACAATATAAAGTTACAAACTTTTGATTTGTGAACATAAATCAAGATATGTAATCTTGACGCTCGCTTTTTGGCAGCAAGTTGCTATAGAGGTTTTAGGGTCTTGCAAGCCTAGGACAACCGTACAAGTCGGTGCAAAAGAGATACAATTGGTGTATACAGAGCTAACTTGGTAGTGTTAGTATTAAACGCGTAACCTATGAAAATTAATGTTTTATTTAAATCAGATATGATTGGATTAATGAAGCTGAATAGCCAATCTACTGAATTGCTGCATGATTTTTTTTATATGATTATCTTAAATTGTGAAGAAAGCTAATAACATACTCGAAGATTTGAGCTGTTTTCGCAAAGTGGGACGAAATTACACACAGTATATAAGTTTCCTGACAACTGGGAGTAGCTTACGGAAAAAATTCGATTAAATGCTTTTTAAACTGGAAGTTCTTGGGGACTTTAGATTATTAAGATTCTCAAGATGTTTTATATATAAAAAAAGGATAGCGACAGCCTGTATCCCCCCCCCTGCCCCTAATATGTAAAATCTCTTATTTTAGAAAACCGACAACTAAGGAATGAAGAACAAAGGGAAAATATGTAGAAATTTTCCGTTTTAAAATCAAAACTCAAATGATTTTTAGTACGGCAACACTTGATTTTATAGAGCTAACAACCCGAGAAGAATTTTCTTATGCAAGAACCATTGCGTTTGGTATTATAGTATAATAAATTGATATTTTCACTGCTGAGAAACCGTTCATTTTAGCGTTTGTCTTGATGTGAATAACATGATTTAATTTTGGAAAGTTTAATGGTAATCATAGTGGTGAAAAATTCTTGAAAAAAAATTCTCCTACTACTCAATTCTCCTTTCATGTCACAGCAGCGGTGAACCACTAAGTTGGTAAGTTTTTTTATTTTTTAAAAGTGTGGAAACTCGAGCACTTGTATTTGCATCGGTAGAGAGGAGACGCGTTCAAGGCTGAACCACTGAACGAGCTACGGAAGAAACAAACGCAAAGCAAGCCGGAAATTTGTTAATTTTTAAAATTTACGATTGTTGTGAAGCAAAAACGACATTTTAAATAAATGAAATTCATAGTTAAGGCCAACCCTACTAAGACATGGACGTCCATGGTATATCCATGGGATGTAAATTTTGGGATCTGGTACATCCCATTTTACATACAATGGATGTACGGGGAATATCCTAATTACCTTCCCCTCGACGTACTGTGGGGTATATCCGAAGTACGTCCAAAATTGTCTGCAGTTGGGATGATCATTCCAATTCATTCCAATTGAAATAAATAAATTAGGGACATTACAGCTGTTATTTTTTCCATACTTTTCTCTCCGATTTACAATTCTGAATTCATTTTACTAGGAAACAAGCTTTGACTATTTCGGGAATCGAACCCGGACCGTCGGAGTGGAAGGCTAGTGCTGTACAGCTACGCCACAATAGTTATATGAGATCTAGCATAGTTTTATTAACTTATTTTGTTACTTATTCGACTGTTTAGAAAGGGCATAGCATAACACACATTAGTAAGGTTTTATCTTAACGTACATATAAAAGTTCTTCTTCTACTTTTATGGGGTGATTTACGCCTTTACAGTTGGATTTTTATATAAGATATTAGGGGACCATTTTAAAATATATATTTATTTAAACTAATAACTGTCATACACATTAACAGTTGTAGCACATTTTTTTTTATTTACGTACAGAAGTCCGTAGCGTGTTTACTAATAAATAAACTTAGGAATAAGTAAATTATAATAATAAAAATAAGTTTATTTTTTCATTTATCATGTTTATTTAGAAAGTTAAGTTCTTAACGGATAAATAATGCTGCTTGTAAAAGAAGAAAAGTAAAAAAATTTATATTTAATCGAAGATACGTTAAGGTGCGTCTACACTAGCAGTTTTTACAGACATACAGACACCGAATTACGACCGTAACTTGTCTGTAAAAACGGCTAGTGTAGACGCAGCATTAGATAGATATTAATACACAAGCTTTCATCTTTTTTGGATGAGAACTGTACGTACACCAAACATACTTCCGGTACATTCAGTGAATGTACTTGATGGTATGTCCATTGTATATGTTTTTCATATACTGTTGGGATCAAAGAATTTCTTAATTTTTTATCCATTTATGTACATACTGGTAGCGTACCCTGAACATCCACATGGGATGAGGGACGCCAACATCCCGTTGTACATACCTGGGATATCGCTTGGATGGCGCGTCTTAGTAGGGAAGAGGATAATGTTCACTAAAAAATGAAGACGAAAATCGGCTAACTAACGTATGAAAACGAGACGGCAATATGTGAATTTTACTCATCATGGTTTGAGCTTCGGCAAAGTATATAAAGGGTGACGGTATGAAATTGAAACAAGGTGATTGGATTATTTCAATCAAATGACTTGTCTTCTTACTGAGATAACATATCAATTTTATTGGAATTCGTTATAAAGTTCCACATGAAACTTTTCAAATTCTTTAAAGGGCAATTACCAACCATTAATCGGGGGCATTAGTTAAGGGGGAAAGAAAATTTAGGAAAAGAAAGGTGGGGTAATAAAAAGGCGGTAATCGTTGCTTTATCCGCATAAATCGTAAACATCATCGGTGTAATCGATAGGATGTACGTGTATCCAATATAGACTATGCTACAACTTCCACATATTACTTGGCTTGCTAACATTGATGGGATTTTGTAAAGTATTTTTAATGAACATTTATATAGTTATTTTATTGTAAAAAGATGTAAACAAGTGCAGAATGAACGTGTCTCTTTTATATTTTCAAAATTGATTTCTAACAGTAAATCCATTTGAAAAATGCAATATTTCTACAAAATTCATAGGAAAAATTCTGCTCGGGAATATGTTTTTAAAGCCTTAGTGCGCTCTCATAGCTCTATTTTCCGTCCCGTAGTGCAACAGTGCCAAAGTAGCCCCACTTCTTACTGCCCTCTTGACTGTCCGAAAACTAATTCATCTAATTTAAAAGACGTGAAAAAAATCCCCAAAGAATTACACAAAGTCCTCAGTTCAAAATCGGATCAAACTGATTATCGGATGAAAACTGAATTTTTTTGTGCTTTTTGTTTTGCTTAAATCAATTTAGGTAAAATAAAATTTACAAAATGAAATACAATTGCACCAAAATGTTACTATAGTATAGGCAGTAACGAGCTCACTTTTCATAAAAAAGCTTGATGTGATGTGATCTCTTATTTGATCTGATAGAATCTCAATGCAAAATTATCATATGGATCATGTGATATTTGTGAGTGAAATCATATACGATAATTAGTGACAAACTGGCAGGAGAAGGAGAAGCCGAAAATGGTGCCAATTGTGCTACAAAACTTCGAATAATTCTTACACGAACATTTTCGATTAATGCTTACTCTGCAACTGGCTCCGACTTGTAAAGGCTTTTATTTGATTGTGAATTAACATATAGACGAAAGTTAAGAAAATTCCCCCATCTAAGTAAAAAAAAGAGTATTGATTTCATTATTTAAAAAAAAAAAAACTTTCTTACTTTCTTCTTTTGAATTTAGGGAGTCTACCGATTCTGGTTGGGTTCGCGTTCACGCTGGAAGACTGCAAGTTTCAGAATCCCCTAAGCTTGTACCCGTGAGTAGTGGTACCAGCGCTGCTAGTCTACTCAGTGAATCACTGCCATTGTTTGGATTGGAATCAGCAAATCCAGATGATTTTTCGGTTACTGAAATAATTATGCATAAAGGAGGTAATTTCAATTTTCATGTAAAGGAATTTGACTTTATACAATATTAAAATTTCATTATACTCATATTTTCCGTACGTTTTGTCCCCGATAACTTCATTTTTAAACGAATTTTTCTATTAAATAAAGTTTCGGAACGAGTTCTCGGTAGAGAAGAAATTCCATGGGAGTCGCTTAAGCAGATTGGTCGTGAATCCCTTCGGCAAATGCAGCGCACTCGATTCTACCTTCAACCTAAGGAAGTTCCGTGTGGCGAAAATTTGGCTGTGTTCGTAAGCAATTTACCATTTAATCTCTCTCAGCGTCAGTATGAAAAGATTCTACTTGATATTCTTGGAAAAGGTACAGTTGTATTTATTTTGCTTGAATTTACAAAGTTTTAAACTTATTCAAAACTAGCAAAGTTCTATACTAACGCAAAACTTTCAGAAAACAAATATTCTTTGATTGGGCCCATATATTACGAGTATGGTTCGATGGTTTTAACATACCAGAAATTTGACGATGCCATCCAGGCTTGCTACACCTTAAAAGATGCGATTTATGAGGAGCGAAATTTATCAGGTACACGAAAAAATATGGAATTTATGAAAAATGGTTTGTTAATCTGTCAATTTTATTAATAGCTGCTCTTTTGCCAAATATAATACCTCAATTGATTCCTCCCGAAGTTCAACCTCTTTTAGTCTTCGTAAACGTAAAATCAGGAGGCTGTCAAGGCCTTGAACTTGTGACGAGCTTTCGCAAGCTCTTAAACCCATATCAAGTTTACGATCTTGACATTGGTGGCCCATTACCAGGCCTCTATGTTTTCCGCCACGTGAAAGATTACCGTATTCTGGTCTGCGGAGGTGACGGCACTATAGGTTGGGTTTTACAATGTCTAGATAATGTTGGTCAGGACAGTGAATGTTCTTCGCCCCCTTGTGCCATTGTTCCTCTTGGCACTGGAAATGATTTGGCCCGCGTATTACGTTGGGGATCAGGTACAACTAACCATACACGATTTATAATAATTGAACTGCATTGAAACGTTTAACGTTCAGGTTATACTGGGGGAGAAGATCCATTAAACCTTCTACGGGATGTAATTGACGCCGAGGAAATCCGACTTGATAGATGGACAGTTGTTTTCCATCCTTCAGACGAGAAATTATCTGAAGACTGTAAGAATAGTTGTGGAACAAGTGGTGTTATGTCCACTTCGACAGCTATATCAAATGAAGATAATACCCAAATATTTGTTATGAATAATTATTTCGGCATTGGGATCGATGCTGATCTTTGCTTAGATTTCCATAATGCCAGAGAAGAAAATCCAAATAAGTTCAATAGTCGGTAAGATCACTAATATTTCCATAGATGATGTGCTGTCAACTTTATAAATTTTGACATTTTTCAAGGCATTTGCAATTGTCACTTTTATTCGACTAATTTTTAATTAGTCGAATTAGTTGAATAAAAGTTACAATTTTTTATTTTCTGTCAAGCTAATATTTACCTGTGTTTTTATACAGATTACACAACAAAGGTGTCTACGTAAAGATGGGAATACGCAAGATGATGGGGCGAAAAATGTGCAAAGATATGCATAAGGAAATTCGGTTAGAAGTGGATGGAAAAATGGTTGAATTACCTCCTGTCGAAGGAATAATTATTCTAAACATATTGAGGTATTGCTTTACTTTCGGGATAGTTTCAGAAACAAGTTATTCTCTCTTGTAATTCGAAAACTTATTGGGTCTCAACCTTTAGTTGGGGATCTGGCGCTAACCCGTGGGGGTTTGAGCGTGATGACCAATTCTCCATGCCTAATCACTGGGATGGTATGCTTGAAGTAGTAGGGGTTACTGGTGTTCTTCATTTGGGCCAAATTCAATCGGGATTACGATCAGCTATTAGAATTGCACAGGTCATTATTCATCAAGTGATAACAAATTGAAAAAAATATATCGTCTCTTATCTGAAACTCAGGGTGGGCATATTAGAATACGAATGAACAGTGAGTTACCTATTCAAGTTGATGGTGAGCCATGGATTCAGTGTGCTGGTGAAATAGTTGTTCTGAAATCTGCATTGAAGGTAAAGACGATTTTTCATAAGTTTCAAAGTTCCAAACTGCATGAAGACTTAATACAATTTCTTTAGCACTACAGTTAATTAACCTAATTAATTTTTTTTCCACAATAACTTAAAAATAATATTGGTTATAATATACAGGCTACTATGTTAAAGAAGAAAAAAGGGAACAACCCATCTAACAGTGGTGGCAGTAGCGGTAACCATACCAGTGGAAGTAGTAAAGCTCGTTTTCCAGCATCAATTCAAGCAAAAACAGACTTAGATAACTGTGGATTTGACGATTCTCAAAATGCTGAAGGGTGTAGCAACAAAACGCAGATCTATTCAACAACCGTCTAAAAAAATTTGAAAATCAATTCAATTTGCAAAACAATTTTAGTCCATTACTTCAGAATGTTCGAATTTATTTGACACGCAGACTTCAGTATAGATTCGGAATTTTGAGTGAGTGGATTAATCCCGAGATGTTTATGAACTCTTTCCGAAATATCCTAACTTCTACAACAAGATTTTCTACGTTGCTACAATAATACTTCTCAATTTCTTTTCAAATTTTTATGTTAAAAGTTTATTTTAAAAATAGTTTTTTGTGCTACTTTTATGTTGGCCTATTTTCATATAGTTCTGCGTCCACTAAAATTCTCGTAATTATGTTTCATTTGCTTATTTAGACGCAAATTCTGAATCTCGTCATTCCATTCCCAATTTTATCATATAAAACTATCAGTCAAGCTGTCGTAAGTAAATCGAGGAATAATGTTATAAGACTTTGAAACTTAAATCAGCAACCATCTCTAGAAAATAATATTCCTCTTGAGAACTTCC
Source organism: Daphnia pulex (assembly GCF_021134715.1). Classification (NCBI taxonomy): domain Eukaryota; kingdom Metazoa; phylum Arthropoda; class Branchiopoda; order Diplostraca; family Daphniidae; genus Daphnia; species Daphnia pulex. The sequence goes on from NC_060027.1 coordinate 6,571,871, forward strand.
TACATTTTAGATGAATTAATTTCACTTAATTCGTTTAATTAGATCACATATATATACATCAAAGTATATATGTATCTGCTATGCAGGAATTTAATTGAATTAAAGAAAAAGAATGTGTTTAGAAGCCAAAAATATTTGGATGCATGATATGGCTAGCTGGAATACCAAATTTATAATACATACATTTATTAAACATAATAATCTAGTCAAGAACGTTAAATGAAAGCTAAGTTTTACTGCTAAAAACTAAGTAAATTTTGAAGTTCATGGGTATTTATTTTAAATCTATTATTCACAAATGGCACATTTTAAATGTTTTATGTCTTTTCTATGTATGTCTTAGATATATACTTTGATTTGGCCCACATTTTTTTATTTTACTTAATTTGTTTTGGCTTTAGCCAAAGACTGTATCCTTATTACATTTTGGCCAGGGATAATGTTTTCACGAGAGAAACGTTTTCAATCGAATTAAAACTAGCAAATATAACCTGTCTTACAGTTATAATAAGAAAAATATGCTAACAAATAATAAATTGCCTTGGCTAATAATCCCCTGCAACATGAATTAGAAGAAAAAGTCCCCATAAAAAAAATTCAGAGAAGAAATGCATGACACACAGTAGCTTGTTATACATGAAAATTTATCATCAGAATTTGTTTTTCCATATCTAATGTGGGACAAGGTCATATTGAAATCTGACTATGACACATACCAGTCAAAGAAGTAAAGAATAAGTAAGAAGTAGTATGAGTTTGGGGTTCATTTTGAAATATTTAAAACTTTAATTGATTGGTTTATCGTCGGTAATCTACGTAAATATTTTGAATGGTTATGTCAATTTTTTGTTTTCATTTTTCAAACTCTGGTTATTTTAACAAGATGGCCATACTTCGTGAAAATTAACTGATCTGTTGATGCAAATGATCCTTGTCGGCACATCGAACGCAAAATCAGAAATGGTTAATGCCAAGGCGATTTTTTAAGACATCGTCCTGTTGAATTTTGACTAAACGTCGTTTTGATTGAGAATTTTAATCAAACCCAATCCCAGATAATTTACATTACACATAATCGTTGTACTAATCGTAAATTAATGAAATGAAATACAAGTTTGTAAGCTTGATAATAATTGCTTCGGAGAGTTTATAAACTTTTAGTTTTGTTGCACATTTTATCTTTGAATTGCGGGTTTAATTTTCATCTGCCATTTGAAGAATCGTCCTTTGATGATGTAGGCCTAATGGAAATAATGTTAATAGTGACAGTGCTTTTCTTAAAAAAACTTAGTAGAAAGGAAGGTATTCAAATGCTTAGGAAGCTGGTTGACGTAAGGAACGGACTTTGAACGTCGATTTGAAGAGGATTTCGGTTTTGCTTACAAAAAGTTAAGTTTTCTATTTAATACTTTTCGCATCGTTCTAGCTTTTTCCTGTTGTTAGTTATTGAACGCAAAAGTACTCTTCTCTCCGTAAGGCTCTTCTTGTTGTTCCTAAACTTTCGATAAGGTTCTCTTGCGCGTTTTCAAATTGTGGATAACTACTGTAACTGTAAGTATATTTAGTAAACAAAAGAATGTATTAATTTTTTTCTCCACAAGTATTGATTTCTATAGTAGTTTCGCATGGATTATTCTACTGTCACTACGGGTTGCTGAAAGTAGAACTCCAAAAACAGAAGAATTCCAAAGAAAGTAGAATCCCAATTTTTTAAATATTATTTTAAATACATACAGAATGCCAGTTGAAAATATTATTACAAATATCCAACAATTGAATTCTATTGCCCGACAGTAGAACACCAATACGCGACAATACTATCTGATTATAGAACTCCACTGCCCAACAATAAAACTACAATTATTTTGTAAATATTTTCATGCCCGAAAGTAGAATTTAATTTTTTAAGACTTGATGCGCTAGTTAGAAAGTCTATCATAGAATAAGACGGAATCAATACACGAGCAAAATATCGGCAAACCTCACACACACATCATTTCAGCTCAATCTGAGTACCCTCGTTCTCTTACGTCGGCTGATAGCCTGCTACTCGCAGCGCCACTCGTGGCCAAGTCATAACATGCCCTTTTTTTCTTCTGATAACAAAAATTGAAAACGTCTACGAGGGAACAAGCGAGTGTAGTGGAAAAGAGAGAAAAGGATGAGGATGATCGATATTCCAATCACGAAGCAATGACTGGAATTCAGTGGCTTTGAACGGGCTGTTATCGGACCATAACTTTATTGGGACGCCTCCAAAGTCATAAAGAATTGTCGGAATGCGTCAATGAGGCAGACGTGCGCTTGTCTGGAAAGACGACGACGCGGGGCCAGCTTAGGGTGTTTCATAGTTGACTAATACTTTTTTTACGAACTCTTGTATTGGGGTGTTAAATATTATTAAAAAAATGTATACCAAGTTTGAGGTCAAAATAAAAATTTTACCCCTCCCCCCTGTAAGGATGTTGACTGATTGAATAAATGTATTCACGGAAGTAAGGGAGTTGGTCAAGAGACGACCAGTGCAATAGGGAAGCTAAGAGAGGACTGAAGGGTAATATATATGCAGCAATATATGTACAGCAAATGTAGGTGGCTTTGGTTTTCCGCGCTGGCGAGGTTTAGCTTGTTAAGGCGATGCTTCTGGTGCGGGGAGCATCGGCTTCGTTGTTGACGTTGTTCCTGGCTTAACCGGTATTGGTGCGGGAGGTATTGGCGTCGGTGTTGATTTTGTTCCTGGCATAACCTGTATCCTTTTCCGGAGCATCCGGCGGTTACGGCGGAAGAGTCGACCTGCTGGTGTCTTCAACAAAAAGTCCCGATGTGGATCAATTTCCACCACGACGGCTGGGGTTGACCAGCACTTCGAAATGGGGTGCTGAATGACGACGTGATCGCCTATAGAGAGAGGAGGAAGTTGATGAGCTGTTTTATTGTAATGCTCAATCTGAATTTCTTTGGCACGTCTCGCCCTTTTTTCCAGGACATCAGTCTTTTGTTGCCATTCTGGAGCGAATAAGCGACGCTGAGCGGGTAGCGCGTCTCGAACAGGGCGGTTGAGCACCAACTGTGCCAGTGAGACAGCGCCTGAACGAGGTGCGTTCCCGAATAACAATAATGATTTAGCGAACAAGATCCAGCGATGAGTTTCTTCATGCTCTTGACAGTGGCTTCGGCTAAACCATTTGATTGAGGGCAGTGTGGCGATGAGGTGCCTGTTGAAAAATTCCAATCCTTCGCGAAATTTTTAAACTCCATTGCGTTAAACTGGGGACCGTTGTCGCTCCATACTCTTACGGAAGCACCAGGTCCATGAACAAAAAATTCGCGCGAGGCATCGACGATGCATCGAGCAGTAGTGTTCTTGTCCTTAAACGGAATGACGTCAGGCCATCTGCTGTATTGGTCGACAAGAATAAGAAAATCGCATCCGTTGACTGAGGCAATATTCATGTGGATCTGCTCGAATGGGCGTGTTGCTGCTTCTCGCTGTTGAAGCGACTCACGGGGAAGCGAAGGCTGATGTTCACTGCAATGTTTTCATGACTGAGATGCCATGTCAATATCGTTGTCCATACCGGGCCAGTATAACGATAATCTTGCACGTTGTTTTAGCTTGGTCGCGCCTTGATGCATCTGAATAAGGTCCTGAAGGATCGGGCGGCGACATGACTCCAGGATGACGATCCTGGCTCCGGCCATGATCATTCCATCCGACTCGTCGATTGCAAGCTGAGTCCGTATATTCCTAAACGGACGAAGTGAAAGAGAGAGATTACATTTATCATTAGGGAAACCATTGATGATGTATGTATGTATGTATGTATGTATCAATTTATATAGCGCACTATCGCAGATAATCTTCTAATCCGATCTAATGACGCTGGTTAGTTTCCAATTTGGAAAGATGTGATTAAACACATCACCGTATGTTTAACGTCATATCCTTGAAAGCAATCAAGGATCCCTGTGTTATGCGTGCTGCCTTTCTCCACGGCGAGACTGCTACAGGTTTTTGACGGGTTCAGCTGGGTTTCGAAACCAGAGCCTCATTGCCTTTTTCCAAAGCGTTGACGCTCTAATCCACTACACCACCACATCCCCACATGATGGCTTCTCTCAATTCGATCATTTGTTTGTCTTCAAGCGCCGCCGTCTTGATTTTGTCCAAAACCGTGTCTGTAACAGAAATGTAAGAGGAATTGATCGTACTGATGATGGCCGCTCTTGCTGAAAAAGGAGGTGGCCCTTCGGCTGGCTCGTCGTCTGGAGATGCCATGTCCACGGGTGCGCGAGATAGCGCGTCAGCGTCGTGGTTGTCTTTTCCTCGCACCCAACGGGCCGTGAATTGGTACCGTTGCATTTTCAGTCTAAGGCGAAGAATACGCGGGTTATCCAGCTTATCCAAGCTGTAATCCTTTAAAATAGGAATTAGTGGTCTATGATCTGTGACAAGTTCAAAATGCCTGAGTCCTTCGATAAATTGTCGGCACTTGTGCATTGCCCAAGCGGCACTTAAACATTTCAACTCGATCATAGCGTAACGTGATTCCGCATCTGACAGGTATCATGATCCAGCCTGGACCATTTGCCAGTTTCCGTCTGCGTCCTTTTGTTTGATGACGAAGCCGAGGCCGAAAAGACGAGATGCGTCGACGTGTAAAGCAGTCGGATGATTCATGTCGTAAAAAGCCAGATCAGTGATTTCGGATAAAGCTTTTCTTGCGTTTTGAAAAGCCTGGTCGTGTTTCGTCGTCCATTCCCAAATGCAACCCTTTTTCAGGAGGGGTGACAAAGGTTTAAAGGATTCAGCCACCTTCGTTGAAAAATGACCAACTTGTTGACATAGACCATGGATAGACCGTACGTCCGTGGCGTTGCGCGGAACTGGAAACTCTCTGATTGCCTTCATCAAATCCGGGTGTGGACTGAAGCAAGTTGAGTTCATGATATATCCACCGAATTTTGCCGACGGTTGTGCGAGGACAAGTTTACTGACGTTGATCGCCACGTTGTGCTGCGCGGCTCTTTCGAAGAGTTTTCGCACCAACACCAAATGTTCTTCGTAGGTCTTCGAGAAGACAAGGACGTCTTCTACTACTCTACGGCAGTTTTCGAGGTCGTCAAAGACCTCCGACACGCGGCGGCAGTAGTCATCGCCTGCGAGGGAGACGCCGAACGGGAGAAGCTTGTATTGATAACGGCCAAATGGGGTCGAAAATCTGGTCATCTATACCGATTCATCATCCAGGAGCACCTGGTGGTAGCCTTTAAAGGCGTCGATGACGGTGAAGAAATGCATGCCTGGTGGGATCGTCCTCACCGCTTGAAATGGCGTAGCAGTTTCAAAACGTGGACGGATAATACTTTTGTTTAAAATAGTAAAGTATTAGCACACTTTCGGATACCCCCATCGATCTTCGGAGCGATCACCATGGGGTGGACCCAAGCCCGAAATCATTCGAACAACGTCCTGTTGTTCTAGGAGGTCAAGCTCTTTCTTTAAAAGCAGCATCAACGGCTCTTCGACGGCGCGTGAACCTCTTAACGCTACAGGGGCAGCGTCTTTCTTGAGTTCAAAATGGCATGCCGGACCAGCCATTGGTCGGCAGACTCCGTCGAAAATGAGAGGAAAGTCGCTAGTTAAATTTTTCAAATCGTTTTGTTTGATACCCTCTGTTGGATGTGTATGAATATTAGCCAACAGGTTGGAAAATGGTTCTTGATGGGCGTTGATGTTAAAAATTTCAACGCGTTGATTAGGATAGCCAGCGCGAAGCATTCCCAATCTCTTCTGAGTCGCTTGAAAAATAACTGATTGCTTAAGATCCTGTAAAATGTGAATGATTGAAGTTGATTTAGTATTAGAATTACCATGAGGCCAGCAGATTTTTGCTGTGAAATGGCCAAGGTTTCTAATACGGCTTTCGATAGCCGTGATCGTATTAGTTTCTCCAGGCATTAATTTAATGGGTGAGAACTCGCTGTGGTACAGATCGGCTGGTATAGCGTCGATCTGAGCTCCGGTGTCTGGTAAGACGGAAAGGCTGATTGATTTATTGCCTTCTTTCGGAGAAATGTTCATTCAAACGAGCTCTAATGCTCCAATGCCTGACACTTGGGCTGGCGATTCAGGTTCCAATCCAATGCATCCTGTTTGAGTGGATGGTGTCGTATTCTTCTTGATGCTGTTGCTGTTGCACACTTTCCTAAACTGTCTGGTTTTACCGCCTTTCCCGCAGTCTTTTCCGTTAGCAGGGCATTCTGAGCGCGGGTGACGGGTTTCACTACCACAGTTCCAGCAACCTTTAGAAGAGGTATCGAATTTAACAGACTTCTCGTCCTTTTTCTATTGACTTGATTGAAATGACGACGACTGCTGTTTGTGCTGAGGTTTAGACGATTTGTTTAACTTATCTTTCTTGTAGGATGACTTTGATAGCGCTTGAATGGCCAATGCCTCGCTTTGTTTCAAGTTTTAAGCTTTGGTTGAAGCGGCCTCCGCGACGCGGAGAATGTCAATCGCTTCGTCCAATTGTAACTCGTCTCCTTGTTCGAGGAGTTTTCGGCGCACGTCGTAATCGTACACGCCATACACAATCTGACCAAGTATACGGGTTGGTTGGCATTTCGAACAGCAATCTTCGGAGAACCCGCATTTGCTAGCCAGTTCCCTGAGTTCGCAAAGCCAGTTGTCTGCTGATTCGTTTGCACGTTGCTTCTCCATAGCAAACTGTTAACGCCAAACGTGGCGATTACGCCCCGCGTTACACCTGTCACGTAACTGTTGAATGATGACTTCGTGATTTTTCAAATCGTCTTCGTCTAAACCCATTGTTAAAACAGCTTGTAGGGTCTCTTTAGATAAACATGATAAAAGGATGTTTGTCTTGTATTTTGGACGGTCGTCCTCCTCCAACACCGTGTCGATCGTCGATAACGCTGAAAATATTTTCCATTGCGCGTGCCATAGCTCGAATGAGTCCTTAAATTCGTCTAAATCAAATCGAGGATGTGAGCCGTACGGCTTGAACGCTTTGGCAGTAGGCGCCATTGTTGAGAGGTCGGGCACTTTGGCGCTACGTTCAAGTTCTTTACTAGCGAGAACAGTTACTTTAGCTTCGTCGGTAGGCATAGAAGTTAAAGAAAAGAATATTGACTATGACGGCTTTGAATGTGGTTCTGTATCTTTTTCAAGAGCCCCCCAAAAATACACGCCTCCGTCCAGTAGACAATTCTGTTTGAAAACTGTCCGCAAAAGTATGCACAACGCCAATAAAAAATGGATTGTAAACTGTTCAACTTACTCCGTTAGGTTCGTCAAGAACCAACTGCGCCAGGTAAAAATGTTGACTGATTGAATAAATGTATTTACGAAGGTTGGTCGAGAGACGACCAGTACAATAGGCAAGCTGGACGAAAATTGAACTGAAAAGTAATATATATTCCTAGCGGGATAACATACGCTCCGGAGAGCGATAGGAGAGCAGGACGTGTAAGATGATACATAAGACGTCATCATAAAAGTAGTAAGAAATTTGCCCAAATAGAACTTTTGTAAAAGTAGAAGCTTTGCCAAAGTAGAACTTTTGTCAAAGTAGAAGCTTTGCCAAAGTAGAACTTCTTTCAAGGTAGAACTTTTGTCAGAGAAGGAGTTTTGCCACAGTAGAACTTTTGTCAAATTAAAAGCTTTACGAAAGTAGAGCTTCTTTCAAAGTAGAACTTTTTTCAAAGTAGAACTTTTGTCAAAATAGAAGCTTTGCCACAGTAGAACTTTTGTCAAAGTAGAAGCTTTGCCACAGTAAAAATTTGCCCTAGTAGAACTTTTGTGAAAGTAGAAACTTTGCTAAAGTAGAACTTTTGTCAAAGTAGAAGCCTTGCCAAAGTAGAACTTCTTTCAAAGTAGAACTTTTGTCAAAGTAGAAGTTTTCCCAGAGTAGATCTTTTGTCAAAGTAGAAGCTTTGCCAAAGTAGAATTTCTTTCAAAGTACAGTCAAAGTATAAGTTTTGTCACAGTAGAACTTTTTTCAAAGTAGAATCTTTGCCAAAGTAGAAACTTTGCCAAAGTAGAACTTCTTTCAAAGTAAAACTTTTGTCAAAGTAGAAGTTTGGCCACAGTAGAGATTTGCCCCAGTAGAACTTTTGTGAAAGTAGAAGCTTTGCCAAAGTAGAACTTTTGTCAAAGTAGAAGCTTTGTCAAAGTAGAACTTCTTTCAAAGTAGAATTTTTGTCAAAATAGAAGTTTTGCCACAGTAGAACTTTTGTCAAAGTAGACGCTTTACCAAAGTAGAACTTCTTTCAAAGTAGAACTTTTCTAAAAGTAGAAGTTTTTGTTGAGATAATTTATTAATCTACACAATAGAGAAAGGCAGCAGTACAACTTACACGTAACAAGTTATCAAGTGACACACAGTGATAGTATACTTAGAGAGGTAGAGCAGCTATACAGACGTGGTGTCAGTGTGAGAGTGAGTGAGATCGGGGCTTTGCAGACGACTTTATGCTAGATGTCAAGGGGAAGAGAGGATTGGGTTATGCAACACATGGGGTTCAGCAACTGGGATCTCGGGGTTGTAATATTGAATTCAACAGTTTTGCCACAGTAGAACTTTTGTCAAAGTAGAAGCTTTGCCAAAGAAAAACTTCTTTTAAAGTAGAACTTTTTTTCAAATTAGAAGTTTTGCTACACTAGAACTTTTGTCAAAGGAGAACTTTTGTCAAAGTAGAAGTCTTGTCCCAGTAGAACTTTTGTCAAAGTAGAAGCTTTGCCAAAGTAGAACTTCTTTCAAAGTAGAACTTTTGTCAAAGTAGAAGTTTTGTCACAGTAGAAATTTTGTCAAAGTAGACGCTTTTCCAAAGTAGAACTTCTTTCAAAGTAGGACATTTGTCAAATTAGAACTTCTTTCAAAGTAGATTTTTTGTCAAAATAGAAGTTTTGCCTCAATAGAAATTTTTTCAAAGTAGAAGCTTTGCCCAAGTAGAACTTCTTTCAAAGTAGAACTTTTGTCAAAGTAGAAGTTTTGCCACAGTAGAACTTTTGTGAAAGTAGAAGCTTTGCCAAAGTAGAACATCTTTCAAAGTAGAACTTTTGTCAAAGTAGAAGTTTTGCTAAAGTAGAACTTCTTTCAAAGTAGAACTTTTGTCAAAGTAGAAGTTTTGTCACAGTAGAACTTTTGTCAAAGTAGAAGCTCTGCCAAAGTAGAACTTCTTTCAAAGTAGAAGTTTTGTCACAGTAGAACTTTTGTCAAACTAGAAGCTTCGCCAAAATAGAACTTCTTTCCAAATAGAACTTTTGTCAAAGTAGAAGTTTTGCCACAGTAGAACTTATGTCAAAGTAGAAGTTTTGCCACAGTAGAACTTTTGTGAAAGTCGAAGTTTTGTCACAGTAGAACTTTTGTCAAAGTAGAAGCTTTGCCAAAGTAGAACTTCTTTCAACGTAGAAAATTTGTCAAAGTAGAAGTTTTGCCACAGTGGATCTTTTGTCAAAGTAGAAGCTTTGCCAAAGTAGAACTTCTTTCAAAGTAGAACTTTTGTCACAGTAGAACTTTTGTCAAAGTAGAACCTTTGCCAAAGTAGAAATTTGTCAAAGTAGAAGCTTTGCCAAAGTGGAACTTCTTTCAAAGTAGAACTTTTGTCAAAGTAGAACTTTTGCCACAGTAGAACTTTTGTCAAAGTAGAAGCCTTGCCAAAGAAGAATTTCTTCAAAGTAGAACTTTTGTCAAAGTATAAGTTTTGTCACAGTAAAACTTTTGTCAAAGTAGAAGCTTTGCCAAAGTGGAACTTTTTTCAGAGTAGAACTTTGTCAAAGTAGAAGTTTGCCAGAGTAGAACTTATGTAAAAATAGAGGCTTTGCCAAAGTAAAACTTCTTTCAAAGTAGAACTTTTGTCAAAGTAGAAGTTTTGCCACAGTGGATCTTTTGTCAAAGTAGAAGCTTTACCAAAGTAAAACTTCTTTCAAAGTAGAACTTTTGTCACAGTAGAACTTTTGTCAAAGTAGAACCTTTGCCAAAGTAGAAATTTGTCAAAGTAGAAGGTTTGCCAAAGTGGAACTTCTTTCAAAGTAGAACTTTTGTCAAAGTAGAACTTTTGTCAAAGTAGAACTTTTGCCACAGTAGAACTTTTGTCAAAGTAGAAGCCTTGCCAAAGAAGAATTTCTTTCAAAGTAGAACTTTTGTCAAAGTATAAGTTTTGTCACAGTAGAATTTTTTTCAAAGTAGAATCTTTGCCAAAGTAGAACTTTTGTCAAAGTAGAAGATTTGCTAAAGTAGAACTTCTTTCAAGGTAGAACTTTTGTCAGAGTAGAAGTTAAGTATTTCCACAATAGAACTTTTGTCAAAGTAGAAGCTTTACGAAAGTAGAGCTTCTTTCAAAGTAGAACTTTTGTCCAAACAGAAGCTTTGCCACAGTAGAACTTTTGTCAAAGTAGAAGCTTTGCCAAAGTAGAATTTCTTTCAAAGTATAACTTTTGTCAAAGTACAAGTTTTGCCACAGTAGAAATTTGCCCTAGTAGAACTTTTGTGAAAGTAGAAGCTTTGCTAAAGTAGAACTTTTGTCAAAACAGAAGCTTTGCCAAAGTAGAACTTTTGTCAAAGCAGAAGCTTTGCCAAAGTGGAACTTCTTTCAAAATAGAACTTTTGTCAAAGTAGAAGTTTTGCCACAGTAGAACTTTTGTCAAAGTAGAAGCTTTGCCAAAGTAGAACTTCTTTCAAAGTATAACTTTTGTCAAAGTACAAGTTTTGCCACAGTAGAAATTTGCCCAAATAGAACTTTTGTAAAAGTAGAAGCTTTGCCAAAGTAGAACTTTTGTCAAAGTAGAAGCTTTGCCAAAGTAGAACTTCTTTCAAGGTAGAACTTTTGTCAGAGTAGGAGTTTTTCCACAGTAGAACTTTTGCAAATTAAAAGCTTTACGAAAGTAGAGCTTCTTTCAAAGTAGAACTTTTTTCAAAGTAGAACTTTTGTCAAAATAGAAGCTTTGCCACAGTAGAACTTTTGTCAAAGTAGAAGCTTTGCCAAAGTAGAACTTCTTTCAAAGTATAACTTTTGTCAAAGTACAAGTTTTGCCACAGTAAAAATTTGCCCTAGTAGAACTTTTGTGAAAGTAGAAGCTTTGCTAAAGTAGAACTTTTGTCAAAGTAGAAGCCTTGCCAAAGTAGAACTTCTTTCAAAGTAGAACTTTTGTCAAAGTAGAAGTTTTCCCAGAGTAGATCTTTTGTCAAAGTAGAAGCTTTGCCAAAGTAGAATTTCTTTCAAAGTAGAACTTTTGTCAAAGTATAAGTTTTGTCACAGTAGAACTTTTTTCAAAGTAGAATCTTTGCCAAAGTAGAAACTTTGCCAAAGTAGAACTTCTTTCAAAGTAAAACTTTTGTCAAAGTAGAAGTTTGGCCACAGTAGAGATTTGCCCCAGTAGAACTTTTGTGAAAGTAGAAGCTTTGCCAAAGTAGAACTTTTGTCAAAGTAGAAGCTTTGTCAAAGTAGAACTTCTTTCAAAGTAGAATTTTTGTCAAAATAGAAGTTTTGCCACAGTAGAACTTTTGTCAAAGTAGACGCTTTACCAAAGTAGAACTTCTTTCAAAGTAGAACTTTTCTAAAAGAAGAAGTTTTTGTTGAGATAATTTATTAATCTACACAATAGAGAAAGGCAGCAGTACAACTTACACGTAACAAGTTATCAAGTGACACACAGTGATAGTATACTTAGAGAGGTAGAGCAGCTATACAGACGTGGTGTCAGTGTGAGAGTGAGTGAGATCGGGGCTTTGCAGACGACTTTATGCTAGATGTCAAGGGGAAGAGAGGATTGGGTTATGCAACACATGGGGTTCAGCAACTGGGATCTCGGGGTTGTAATATTGAATTCAACAGTTTTGCCACAGTAGAACTTTTGTCAAAGTAGAAGCTTTGCCAAAGAAAAACTTCTTTTAAAGTAGAATTTTTTTTCAAATTAGAAGTTTTGCTACACTAGAACTTTTGTCAAAGGAGAACTTTTGTCAAAGTAGAAGTCTTGTCACAGTAGAACTTTTGTCAAAGTAGAAGCTTTGCCAAAGTAGAACTTCTTTCAAAGTAGAACTTTTGTCAAAGTAGAAGTTTTGTCACAGTAGAAATTTTGTCAAAGTAGAAGCTTTTCCAAAGTAGAACTTCTTTCAAAGTAGAACATTTGTCAAATTAGAACTTCTTTCAAAGTAGATTTTTTGTCAAAATAGAAGTTTTGCCTCAATAGAAATTTTTTCAAAGTAGAAGCTTTGCCCAAGTAGAACTTCTTTCAAAGTAGAAAATTTGTCAAAGTAGAAGTTTTGCCACAGTAGAACTTAAGTGAAAGTAGAACATCTGTGAAAGTAGAACTTCTTTCAAAGTAGAACTTTTGTCAAAGTAAAAGTCTTGTCACAGTAGAATTTTTGTCAAAGTAGAAGCTTTGCCAAAGTAGAACTTCTTTCAAAGTAGAAGTTTTGTCACAGTAGAACTTTTGTCAAACTAGAAGCTTCGCCAAAATAGAACTTCTTTCAAAATAAAACTTTTGTCAAAGTAGAAGTTTTGCCACAGTAGAACTTCTTTCAAAGTTGAAGTTTTGTCAAAGTAGAAGTTTTGCCACAGTAGAACTTTTGTCAAAGTAGAAACTTTGCTAAAGTAGAACTTCTTTCAAAGTATAACTTTTGTCAAAGTAGAAGTTTGGCCACAGTAGAAATTTGCCAAAGAAGAACTTTTGTGAAAGTAGAAGCTTTGCCAAAGTAGAAGCTTTGCCAAAGTAGAACTTTTGTCAAAGTAGAAGCTTTGCCAAAGTAGAACTTCTTTCAAAGTAGAACTTTTGAAAAAGTAGAAGTTTTGCTAAACTAGAACTTCTTTCAAAGTAGAAAATTTGTCAAAGTAGAAGTTTTGCCACAGAACGAACTTTTGTCAAAGTGGAAGCTTTGCCAAAGTAGAATTTCTTTCAAAGTAGAACTTTTGTCAAAGTATAAGTTTTGTCACAGTAAAATTTTTTTCAAAGTAGAATCTTTGCCAAAGTAGAAGTTTTGTCAAAGTAGAAGATTTGCTAAAGTAGAACTTCTTTCAAGGTAGAACTTTTGTCAGAGTAGAAGTTAAGTTTTTCCACAGTAGAACTTTTGTCAAAGTAGAAGCTTTACGAAAGTAGAGCTTCTTTCAAAGTAGAACTTTTGTCCAAATAGAAGCTTTGCCACAGTAGAACTTTTGTCAAAGTAGAAGCTTTGCCAAAGTAGAATTTCTTTCAAAGTATAACTTTTGTCAAAGTACAAGTTTTGCCACAGTAGAAATTTGCCCTAGTAGAACTTTTGTGAAAGTAGAAGCTTTGCTAAAGTAGAACTTTTGTCAAAACAGAAGCTTTGCCAAAGTAGAACTTTTGTCAAAGTAGAAGCTTTGCCAAAGTGGATCTTCTTTCAAAATAGAACTTTTGTCAAAGTAGAAGTTTTGCCACAGTAGAACTTTTGTCAAAGTAGAAGCTTTGCCAAAGTAGAACTTCTTTCAAAGTATAACTTTTGTCAAAGTACAAGTTTTGCCACAGTACAAATTTGCCCAAATAGAACTTTTGTAAAAGTAGAAGCTTTGCCAAAGTAGAACTTTTGTCAAAGTAGAAGCTTTGCCAAAGTAGAACTTCTTTCAAGGTAGAACTTTTGTCAGAGTAGGAGTTTTGCCACAGTAGAACTTTTGCAAATTAAAAGCTTTACGAAAGTAGAGCTTCTTTCAAAGTAGAACTTTTTTCAAAGTAGAACTTTTGTCAAAATAGAAGCTTTGCCACAGTAGAACTTTTGTCAAAGTAGAAGCTTTGCCAAAGTAGAACTTCTTTCAAAGTATAACTTTTGTCAAAGTACAAGTTTTGCCACAGTAAAAATTTGCCCTAGTAGAACTTTTGTGAAAGTAGAAGCTTTGCTAAAGTAGAACTTTTGTCAAAGTAGAAGCCTTGCCAAAGTAGAACTTCTTTCAAAGTAGAACTTTTGTCAAAGTAGAAGTTTTCTCAGAGTAGATCTTTTGTCAAAGTAGAAGCTTTGCCAAAGTAGAATTTCTTTCAAAGTAGAACTTTTGTCAAAGTATAAGTTTTGTCACAGTAGAACTTTTTTCAAAGTAGAATCTTTGCCAAAGTAGAAACTTTGCCAAAGTAGAAACTTTGCCAAAGTAGAACTTCTTTCAAAGTAAAACTTTTGTCAAAGTAGAAGTTTTGCCACAGTAGAGATTTGCCCCAGTAGAACTTTTGTGAAAGTAGAAGCTTTGCCAAAGTAGAACTTTTGTCAAAGTAGAAGCTTTGTCAAAGTAGAACTTCTTTCAAAGTAGAAGTTTTGCCACAGTAGAACTTTTGTCAAAGTAGACGCTTTACCAAAGTAGAACTTCTTTCAAAGTAGAACTTTTCTAAAAGTAGAAGTTTTTGTTGAGATAATTTATTAATCTACACAATAGAGAAAGGCAGCAGTACAACTTACACGTAACAAGTTATCAAGTGACACACAGTGATAGTATACTTAGAGAGGTAGAGCAGCTATACAGACGTGGTGTCAGTGTGAGAGTGAGTGAGATCGGGGCTTTGCAGACGACTTTATGCTAGATGTCAAGGGGAAGAGAGGATTGGGTTATGCAACACATGGGGTTCAGCAACTGGGGTCTCGGGGTTGTAATATTGAATTCAACAGTTTTGCCACAGTAGAACTTTTGTCAAAGTAGAAGCTTTGCCAAAGAAAAACTTCTTTTAAAGTAGAATTTTTTTTCAAATTAGAAGTTTTGCTACACTAGAACTTTTGTCAAAAGAGAACTTTTGTCAAAGTAGAAGTCTTGTCACAGTAGAACTTTTGTCAAAGTAGAAGCTTTGCCAAAGTAGAACTTCTTTCAAAGTAGAACTTTTGTCAAAGTAGAAGTTTTGTCACAGTAGAAATTTTGTCAGAGTAGAAGCTTTTCCAAAGTAGAACTTCTTTCAAAGTAGAACATTTGTCAAATTAGAACTTCTTTCAAAGTAGATTTTTTGTCAAAATAGAAGTTTTGCCTCAATAGAAATTTTTCAAAGTAGAAGCTTTGCCCAAGTAGAACTTCTTTCAAAGTAGAACTTTTGTCAAAGTAGAAGTTTTGCCACAGTAAACCTTTTGTGAAAGTAGAAGCTTTGCCAAAGTAGAACATCTTTCAAAGTAGAACTTTTGTCAAAGTAGAAGTTTTGCTAAAGTAGAACTTCTTTCAAAGTAGAACTTTTGTCAAAGTAGAAGTTTTGTCACAGTAGAACTTTTGTCAAAGTAGAAGCTTTGCCAAAGTAGAACTTCTTTCAAAGTAGAACTTTTGTCAAAGTAGAAGTTTTGCCACAGTAGAAATTTGCCCAAATAGAACTTTTGTAAAAGTAGAAGCTTTGCCAAAGTAGAACTTTTGTCAAAGTAGAAGCTTTGCCAAAGTAGAACTTCTTTCAAGGTAGAACTTTTGTCAGAGTAGGAGTTTTTCCACAGTAGAACTTTTGCAAATTAAAAGCTTTACGAAAGTAGAGCTTCTTTCAAAGTAGAACTTTTTTCAAAGTAGAACTTTTGTCAAAATAGAAGCTTTGCCACAGTAGAACTTTTGTCAAAGTAGAAGCTTTGCCAAAGTAGAACTTCTTTCAAAGTATAACTTTTGTCAAAGTACAAGTTTTGCCACAGTAAAAATTTGCCCTAGTAGAACTTTTGTGAAAGTAGAAGCTTTGCTAAAGTAGAACTTTTGTCAAAGTAGAAGCCTTGCCAAAGTAGAACTTCTTTCAAAGTAGAACTTTTGTCAAAGTAGAAGTTTTCCCAGAGTAGATCTTTTGTCAAAGTAGAAGCTTTGCCAAAGTAGAATTTCTTTCAAAGTAGAACTTTTGTCAAAGTATAAGTTTTGTCACAGTAGAACTTTTTTCAAAGTAGAATCTTTGCCAAAGTAGAAACTTTGCCAAAGTAGAACTTCTTTCAAAGTAAAACTTTTGTCAAAGTAGAAGTTTGGCCACAGTAGAGATTTGCCCCAGTAGAACTTTTGTGAAAGTAGAAGCTTTGCCAAAGTAGAACTTTTGTCAAAGTAGAAGCTTTGTCAAAGTAGAACTTCTTTCAAAGTAGAAGTTTTGCCACAGTAGAACTTTTGTCAAAGTAGACGCTTTACCAAAGTAGAACTTCTTTCAAAGTAGAACTTTTCTAAAAGTAGAAGTTTTTGTTGAGATAATTTATTAATCTACACAATAGAGAAAGGCAGCAGTACAACTTACACGTAACAAGTTATCAAGTGACACACAGTGATAGTATACTTAGAGAGGTAGAGCAGCTATACAGACGTGGTGTCAGTGTGAGAGTGAGTGAGATCGGGGCTTTGCAGACGACTTTATGCTAGATGTCAAGGGGAAGAGAGGATTGGGTTATGCAACACATGGGGTTCAGCAACTGGGATCTCGGGGTTGTAATATTGAATTCAACAGTTTTGCCACAGTAGAACTTTTGTCAAAGTAGAAGCTTTGCCAAAGAAAAACTTCTTTTAAAGTAGAATTTTTTTTCAAATTAGAAGTTTTGCTACACTAGAACTTTTGTCAAAGGAGAACTTTTGTCAAAGTAGAAGTCTTGTCACAGTAGAACTTTTGTCAAAGTAGAAGCTTTGCCAAAGTAGAACTTCTTTCAAAAAAGAACTTTTGTCAAAGTAGAAGTTTTGTCACAGTAGAAATTTTGTCAAAGTAGAAGCTTTTCCAAAGTAGAACTTCTTTCAAAGTAGAACATTTGTCAAATTAGAACTTCTTTCAAAGTAGATTTTTTGTCAAAATAGAAGTTTTGCCTCAATAGAAATTTTTTCAAAGTAGAAGCTTTGCCCAAGTAGAACTTCTTTCAAAGTAGAACTTTTGTCAAAGTAGAAGTTTTGCCACAGTAGACCTTTTGTGAAAGTAGAAGCTTTGCCAAAGTAGAACATCTTTCAAAGTAGAACTTTTGTCAAAGTAGAAGTTTTGCTAAAGTAGAACTTCTTTCAAAGTAGAACTTTTGTCAAAGTAGAAGTTTTGTCACAGTAGAACTTTTGTCAAAGTAGAAGCTTTGCCAAAGTAGAACTTCTTTCAAAGTAGAAGTTTTGTCACAGTAGAACTTTTGTCAAACTAGAAGCTTCGCCAAAATAGAACTTCTTTCAAAATAGAACTTTTGTCAAAGTAGAAGTTTTGCCACAGTAGAACTTATGTCAAAGTAGAAGTTTTGCCACAGTAGAACTTTTGTGAAAGTCGAAACTTTTCCAAAGTAGAACTTTTGTCAAAGTAGAAGCTTTGCCAAAGTAGAACTTCTTTCAACGTAGAAAATTTGTCAAAGTAGAAGTTTTGCCACAGTGGATCTTTTGTCAAAGTAGAAGCTTTGCCAAAGTAGAACTTCTTTCAAAGTATAACTTTTGTCAAAGTAGAAGTTTGGCCACAGTAGAAATTTGCCCCAGTAGAACTTTTGTGAAAGTAGAAGCTTTGCCAAAGTAGAAGCTTTGCCAAAGTGGAACTTCTTTCAAAGTAGAACTTTTGTAAAAGTAGAACTTTTGCCACAGTAGAACTTTTGTCAAAGTAGAAGCCTTGCCAAAGAAGAATTTCTTTCAAAGTAGAACTTTTGTCAAAGTATAAGTTTTGTCACCGTAAAACTTTTGTCAAAGTAGAAGCTTTGCCAAAGTGGAACTTTTTTCAGAGTAGAACTTTGTCAAAGTAGAAGTTTGCCAGAGTAGAACTTATGTAAAAATAGAGGCTTTGCCAAAGTAAAACTTCTTTCAAAGTAGAACTTTTGTTAAAGTAGAAGTTTTGCCACAGTGGATCTTTTGTCAAAGTAGAAGCTTTACCAAAGTAAAACTTCTTTCAAAGTAGAACTTCTTTCAAAGTAGAACTTTTGTCAAAGTAGAACCTTTGCCAAAGTAGAAATTTGTCAAAGTAGAAGCTTTGCCAAAGTGGAACTTCTTTCAAAGTAGAACTTTTGTCAAAGTAGAACTTTTGCCACAGTAGAACTTTTGTCAAAGTAGAAGCCTTGCCAAAGAAGAATTTCTTTCAAAGTAGAACTTTTGTCAAAGTATAAGTTTTGTCACAGTAAAACTTTTGTCAAAGTAGAAGCTTTGCCAAAGTGGAACTTTTGTCAAACTAGAAGCTTCGCCAAAATAGAACTTCTTTCAAAGTATAACTTTTGTCAAAGTAGAAGTTTGGCCACAGTAGAAATTTGCCCCAGTAGAACTTTTGTGAAAGTAGAAGCTTTGCCAAAGTAGAAGCTTTGCCAAAGTAGAACTTCTTTCAAAGTAGAAAATTTGTCAAAGTAGAAGTTTTGCCACAGTAGAACTTAAGTGGAAGTAGAACATCTGTGAAAGTAGAACTTCTTTCAAAGTAGAACTTTTGTCAAAGTAAAAGTCTTGTCACAGTAGAATTTTTGTCAAAGTAGAAGCTTTGCCAAAGTAGAACTTCTTTCAAAGTAGAAGTTTTGTCACAGTAGAACTTTTGTCAAACTAGAAGCTTCGCCAAAATAGAACTTCTTTCAAAATAAAACTTTTGTCAAAGTAGAAGTTTTGCCACAGTAGAACTTCTTTCAAAGTTGAAGTTTTGTCAAAGTAGAAGTTTTGCCACAGTAGAACTTTTGTCAAAGTAGAAACTTTGCTAAAGTAGAACTTCTTTCAAAGTATAACTTTTGTCAAAGTAGAAGTTTGGCCACAGTAGAAATTTGCCAAAGAAGAACTTTTGTGAAAGTAGAAGCTTTGCCAAAGTAGAAGCTTTGCCAAAGTAGAACTTTTGTCAAAGTAGAAGCTTTGCCAAAGTAGAACTTCTTTCAAAGTAGAACTTTTGAAAAAGTAGAAGTTTTGCTAAACTAGAACTTCTTTCAAAGTAGAAAATTTGTCAAAGTAGAAGTTTTGCCACAGTAGAACTTTTGTGAAAGTAGAACATCTGTGAAAGTAGAACTTCTTTCAAAGTAGAACTTTTGTCAAAGTAGAAGTCTTGTCACAGTAGAAATTTTGTAAAAGTAGAAGCTTTGCCAAAGTAGAACTTCTTTCAAAGTAGAAGTTTTGTCACAGTAGAACTTTTGTCAAACTAGAAGCTTCGCCAAAATAGAACTTCTATCAAAATAAAACTTTTGTCAAAGTAGAAGTTTTGCTAAAGTAGAACTTCTTCCAAAGTTGAAGTTTTGTCACAGTAGAACTTTTGTCAAAGTAGAAGCTTTGTCAAAGCAGAACTTCTTTCAAAGTAGAACATTTTTCAAAGTAGAACTTCTTTCAAAGTAGAATTTTTGTCAAAAAAGAAGTTTTGCCTCAGTAGAAATTTTTTCAAAGTAGAAGCTTTGCCCAAGTAGAACTTCTTTCAAAGTAGAACTTCTTTCAAAGTAGAACTTTTGTCAAAGTAGAAGTTTTGCCACAGTAGTACTTTTGTGAAAGTAGAAACTTTGCCAAAGTAGCTGAACTTTTGACAAAGTAGAAGCTTTGCCAAAGTAGAACTTCTTTCAAAGTAGAACTTTTGTCAAAGTAGAAGTTTTGCCACAGTAGAACTTTTGTCAAAGTTTAAGCTTTGCAAAAGTAGAACTTTTTTCAAAGTAGAACTTTTTTCAAAGTAGAACTTTTGTCAAAGTATAAGTTTTGTCACAGTAGAACTTTTGTCAAAGTAGAACCTTTGCCAAAGTAGAACTTCTTTCAAAGTAGAACTTTTGTCAAAGTAGAAGTTTTGTCACAGTAGAACTTTTTTCAAAGTAGAAGCTTTGCCAAAGTAGAACTTTTGTCAATTAGAAGCTTTGCCAAAGTAGAACTTCTTTCAAAGTAGAACTTTTTCAAAGTAGAACTTTGTCAAAGTAGAAGTTTTGCCACAGTGGAACTTTTGTCAAAATAGAAGCTTTGCCAAAGTAAAACTTCTTTCAAAATAGAACTTTTGTCACAGTAGAACTTTTCTCAAAGTAGAACCTTTGCCAAAGTAGAATTTCTTTCAAAGTAGAAGCTTTGCCAAAGTGAAACTTCTTTCAAAGTAGAACTTTTGTCAAAGTAGAACTTTTGCCACAGTAGAACTTTTGTCAAAGTAGAAGCCTTGCCAAAGTAGAACTTTTGTCAAAGTATAAGTTTTGTAACAGTAGAACTTTTTTCAAAGTAGAAGCTTTGCCAAAAAAGAACTTTTGTCAAAGTAGAAACTTTGCCAAAGTAGAATTTCTTTCAAAGTAGAACTTTTGTCAAAGTAGAAGTTTTGTCACAGTAGAACTTTTTTCAAAGTAGAAGCTTTGCCAAAGTAGAACTTCTTTCAACGTAGAAAATTTGTCAAAGTAGAAGTTTTTCCACAGTAGACCTTTTGTGAAAGTAGAAGCTTTGCCAAAGTAGAACATCTTTCAAAGTAGAACTTTTGTCAAAGTAGAAGTTTTGCTAAAGTAGAACTTCTTTCAAAGTAGAACTTTTGTCAAAGTAGAAGTTTTGTCACAGTAGAACTTTTGTCAAAGTAGAAGCTTTGCCAAAGTAGAACTTCTTTCAAAGTAGAACTTCTTTCAAAGTAGAACTTTTGTCAAAGTAGAAGTTTTGCCACAGTAGTACTTTTGTGAAAGTAGAAACTTTGCCAAAGTAGCTGAACTTTTGACAAAGTAGAAGCTTTGCCAAAGTAGAACTTCTTTCAAAGTAGAACTTTTGTCAAAGTAGAAGTTTTGCCACAGTAGAACTTTTGTCAAAGTTTAAGCTTTGCAAAAGTAGAACTTTTTTCAAAGTAGAACTTTTTTCAAAGTAGAACTTTTGTCAAAGTATAAGTTTTGTCACAGTAGAACTTTTGTCAAAGTAGAACCTTTGCCAAAGTAGAACTTTTGTCAAAGTAGAAGCTTTGCCAAAGTGGAACTTCTTTCAAAGTAGAACTTTTGTCAAAGTCGAAGTTTTGTCACAGTAGAACTTTTGTCAAAGTAGAAGCTTTGCCAAAGTAGAACTTCTTTCAAAGTAGAACTTTTGTCAAAGTAGAAGTTTTGTCACAGTAGAACTTTTTTCAAAGTAGAAGCTTTGCCAAAGTAGAACTTTTGTCAATTAGAAGCTTTGCCAAAGTAGAACTTCTTTCAAAGTAGAACTTTTTCAAAGTAGAACTTTGTCAAAGTAGAAGTTTTGCCACAGTGGAACTTTTGTCAAAATAGAAGCTTTGCCAAAGTAAAACTTCTTTCAAAGTAGAACTTTTGTCAAAGTAGAAGTTTTGCCACAGTGGATCTTTTGTCAAAGTAAAAGCTTTACCAAAGTAAAACTTCTTTCAAAATAGAACTTTTGTCACAGTAGAACTTTTGTCAAAGTAGAACCTTTGCCAAAGTAGAATTTCTTTCAAAGTAGAAGCTTTGCCAAAGTGAAACTTCTTTCAAAGTATATCTTTTGTCAAAGTAGAAGTTTTGCCACAGTAGAACTTCTTTCAAAGTAGAATTTTTGTCAAAGTAGAAGTTCTGCCACAGAAGAACTTGTTAAGTTACAAATTATTCAGAGAAGAGTTTTGTCAGTTTAATACTCTAGTAGAGTGTATATTTAGACTCCTGATTAACGTAGGAGATAAATTCAATGAGACTTACCAAACACAAGAATTCAATTTCACACAGTACTTGAAATACACTTGTTCTTTGTTAGACAACCCACACAGTAAGCGAGAGAGAGTATCTTCCAACTTCTCTACATCAACGTCGACCACCAGACGTCATCACTCCGACGTTGTCTTCTATGTTTTTCTCAGTAAATCATAGGACTGCCATCTAGTGCTGAATGAGTTCAACACAAACCTCAACACTCTCTCTCATTCAGAACTAAGATAAAGTCACTACCAACATAAACACACATTACCAACATAAACACACAAAAATGAGTGAAGATTAATTTTGACATAAAACGATAAATCCAAGTGTTTCATATCCCAAACAAGAACAGAAACTTTGATTTGAAAAATAGAATTCGGTTTACACTAAATTCTCAATTGGCCAAGCATTCAGTAGCTTTAGTTAACGCAACAACGATGGTGATGTCATGGCCCTTACTGCCGAACTCGAGACCATGGTAGCGTGTTGTGCCGAGGTATTGAAGAATACGTTTAAACTTCGAGAGCCGCGTACATGATACTCCCCACGAGTTGGCAGGAAGGAATGTGGTGCATAGCAGCAACGGTAGCAGGAGACGCTGCAAGGCATACGGCAGTGAGAGGAGCAAGAGTAGCATCAGCACGATATAGAGTCTCCCCAGACCGGGATGCTGTTAGAATGACCGTCTTGTTGTGTTTGATGATAGCTTGTAGGCCAGAGAAAGAAACTGTAAGTCCACTCTTGGTTAACCAACCAATAGAGATGAGATTCACGCCCAGTCCAGGAACAAACAGAACATCGTGAACTTCACTAAATGTAGGCGAATCTCCAACGTGTCGGACAAGTCGCATTGTCCCAATTCCACGGGCATAAAGGACAGTACCACCAATTCCATTCACAGGCCAGCTATTGTTAGGGATGATGCGTAGATCAGTGAACATAGATCCATTACCACTCATGTGTCGAGTAGCACCTGAATCAAGATAAATGTCCGTCGACGTCGTACCCGTTAAGCAATCAGAAGAGATGAGGGAAAAATAGACTTTCTTCCCGGAAGAATTAGCGGGGTCCCGATCATCCTTAGGCCGTTTGTAGTGAAAGGAGCTGGACTTGGTTTTCTCGTTTTCATTGGAAATATGAGTTCGACATTCGAATTCAAGATGGCGGTCTTTCCCGCAGTATGAGCAAGAGACAATATCCCGATTGATTCCGCTACTCATGTTCCCTCTTGACTGGCCTCTTCCACCACGAAAGTGTCCTCTTCCACGTGAATCGTTGCCAAACAGAGCAGAACTCTCAATGGAATTGTCAGGGGGTCCAGTGTCTGAATTCAAAATCAATGACCGAGCATTTGATTGTCCTTGACTGTTGTTGAACCTTCTTTCTTCCCCAACAATGCGAGCACGCAGTGCTTCCATTGTTCTATCAGCGTCAGGGAGATTGTCCCAAATGAACGTCAGATTAGCAAAACGTTCAGGAAGGCTACACAAAATGGTAGTGATGAGGTGGTGTTCTGACACCTAGATTTACCAGAAATGGAGATCAACAAAGACTGCATAAGACACAACTCAGAAAACAAAGTAATATAGATATGTCTCAGTTACCATCACTCCAAGATCATTGAGTTCAGCGGCTTTGGATTCTAATTCAGTGATGTGAATCATTATATCTTGGTTGTCGACTGGTCTCAGATTCATGAAGTCTCTGTGTAAGAGATGTTTGTTGTCTGCAGCCCGTTGAAGATATTGGGTTTCCAACCGAGTCCACATGTCGTAGCTAGTTCTACAGTTGAGAAGTGCCAACTTTCTAGTCTCATCACAGCAATTGAATATGAGAAACCTGCCGTAGCAGTCAGTTGTCTTCCATTGATTGATCAATTCCTGGTTGGTGACTACACGAAGATCTCCTTCACCAGCAAAGATTTCTTGAGGTTCGTTGTCTTCTCCTTTAATGAACTGTCTCAGTTGTTTGAGAGTAAACAACATTTCCATGTTGTGTTTCCACGTAGTGAATTGAGTTCCATCAAACTTTCTTAAATGCTTTATAGCATCCAAAGAGTAGTTTTGAGCCATTCTGATATGTTCGTTAACGGTATGGCGAAATCTGGGCCCATAACCTGTTAAGACAAAAATTATCAGAGAAGAGTTTTGTCAGTTTAATACTCTAGTAGAGTGTATATTTAGACTCCTGATTAACGTAGGAGATAAGTTCAATGAGACTTACCAAACACAAGAATTCAATTTCACACAGTACTTGAAATACACTTGTTCTTTGTTAGACAACCCACACAGTAAGCGAGAGAGAGTATCTTCCAACTTCTCTACATCAACGTTGACCACCAGACGTCATCACTCCGACGTTGTCTTCTATGTTTTTCTCAGTAAATCATAGGACTGCCATCTAGTGCTGAATGAGTTCAACACAAACCTCAACAGAACTTTTGTCAAAGTAGAAGCTTTTCCAAAGTAGAACTTCTTTCAAAGTAGAACTTTTGTCAAAGTGGAAGTTTTGCCACAGTAGAACTTCTTTCAAAGTAGAACTTTTGTCAAAGTAGAAGTTAAAAGACAGTAGAACTTCTTTCAAAGTAGAACTTTTGTCAAAGTAGACGTTTTGCCCCAGTAAAACTTTTGTAAAAGTAGAAGCCTCGCCAAAGTAGAACTTCTTTCAAAGTAGAATTTTGTCAAAGTAGAAGTTTTGCCACAGTAGATCTTTTGTCAAAGTAGAAGCTTTGCCAAAGTAGATCTTCTTTCATTGTAGAACTTTTGTCAAAGTAGAAGTTTTGTCACAGTAGAACTTTTGTGAAAGTAGAAGCTTTGCCAAAGTAGAACTTCTTTCAAAGTAGAACTTTTTTCAAAGTAGAAGTTTTGCCACTGTAGAACTTTTGTCAAAGTAGAAGCCTCGCCAAAGTAGAACTTCTTTCAAAGTAGAATTTTGTCAAAGTAGAAGTTTTGCCACAGTAGATCTTTTGTCAAAGTAGAAGCTTTGCCAAAGTAGATCTTCTTTCAAAGTAGAAGTTTTGTCACAGTAGAACTTTTGTCAAACTGGAAGCTTCGCCAAAATAGAATTTCTTTCAAAATTAATCTTTTGTCAAAGTAGAAGTTTTGCCACAGTAGAACTTCTTTCAAAGTTGAAGTTTTGTAACAGTAGAACTTTTGTCAAAGTAGAAGCTTTGCCAAAGCAGAACTTCTTTCAAAGTGGAACATTTGTCAAAGTAGAACTTCTTTCAAAGTAGAATTTTTGTCAAAATAGAAGTTTTGCCTCAGTAGAAATTTTTTCAAAGTAGAAGCTTTGCCCAAGTAGAACTTCTTTCAAAGTAGAACTTCTTTCAAAGTAGAACTTTTGTCAAAGTAGAAGTTTTGCCACAATAGAACTTTTGTAAAAGTAGAAACTTTGCCAAAGTAGAACTTCTGTCAAAGTAGAAGCTTTGCCAAAGTAGAACTTCTTTCAAATTAGAACTTTTGTCAAAGTAGAAGTTTTGCCACAGTAGAACTTTTGTCAAAGTTGAAGCTTTGCCAAAGTAGAACTTCTTTCAAAGTAGAACTTTTGTCAAAGTATAAGTTTTGTCGCAGTAGAACTTTTGTCAAAGTAGAACCTTTGCCAAATTAGAACTTTTGTCAATTAGAAGCTTTGCCAAAGTGGAACTTCTTTCAAAGTAGACCTTTGTCAAAGTAGAAGTTTTGCCACAGTAGAACTTTTGTCAAAATAGAAGCTTTGCCAAAGTAAAACTTCTTTCAAAGTAGACCTTTGTCAAAGTAAAAGTTTTGCCACAGTAGAACTTTTGTCAAAATAGAAGCTTTGCCATTCTAAAACTTCTTTCAAAGTAGAACTTTTTTCAAAGGAGAAGTTTTGCCACTGTAGAACTTTTGTCAAAGTAGAAGCTTCGCCAAAGTAGAACTTCTTTCAAAGTAGAATTTTGTCAAAGTAGAAGTTTTGCCACAGTAGATCTGTTGTCAAAGTAGAAAATTTGCCAAAGTAGATCTTCTTTCATTGTAGAACTTTTGTCAAAGTAGAAGTTTTGTCGCAGTAGAACTTTTGTCAAAGTAGAAGCTTTGAAAAAGTAGAACTTCTTTCAAAGTATAACTTTTGTCAAAGTAGAAGTTTTGCCACACTAGAACTTCTTTCAAAGTAGAATTTTTGTCAAAGTAGAAGTTCTGCCACAGTAGAACTTTTGTCAAAGTAGAAGCTTTTCCAAAGTAGAACTTCTTTCAAAGTAGAACTTTTGTCAAAGTAGAAGTTTTGCCACAGTAGAACTTCTTTCAAAGTAGAACTTTTGTCAAAGTAGAAGTTAAGACACAGTAGAACTTCTTTCAAAGTAGAACTTTTGTCAAAGTAAAAGTTTTGCCACAGTAAAACTTTTATCAAAGTAGAAGCTTTGCCAAAGAAGAACTTCTTTCAAAGTAGAACTTTTGTCAAAGTAGAATTTTTGCCACAGTAGAACTTTTGTCAAAGTAGAAGCTTTGCCAAAGTAAAACTTCTTTCAAAGTAGAATTTTGTCAAAGTAGAAGTTTTGCCACAGTAGATCTGTTGTCAAAGTAGAAAATTTGCCAAAGTAGATCTTCTTTCATTGTAGAACTTTTGTCAAAGTAGAAGTTTTAGTAGAACTTTTGTCAAAGTAGAAGCTTTGAAAAAGTAGAACTTCTTTCAAAGTATAACTTTTGTCAAAGTAGAAGTTTTGCCACACTAGAACTTCTTTCAAAGTAGAATTTTTGTCAAAGTAGAATTTTTGCCACAGTAAAACTTTTATCAAAGTAGAAGCTTTGCCAAAGAAGAAATTCTTTCAAAGTAGAACTTTTTTCAATGTTGAATTTTTGCCACAGTAGAACTTTTGTCAAAGTAGAAGCTTTGCCAAAGTAAAACTTCTTTCAAAGTAGAACTTTTGTGAAAGTAGAAGTTTTGTCATAGTAGAACTTTTTTCAAAGTAGAAGCTTTGCCGAAGTAGAACTTCTTTCAAAGTAGAAATTTTGTTCTCCACCTCCTGAAACATCTTTTCTCATCATTTTTTAGGATTTCTTGAACCTCTTGAAACGTCTTTTCTCATCATTTTAACGAATTTTTAAAATCCACCTCCTGAAACGTCTTTTCTCATCATGTTTTCGGATTTCTTGAAATTGGACGTCTCCACCTCTTGAAACGTCTTTTTTCATCATTTTTTCGGATATTTTTGAAATCCACCTCCTGAAACGTCTCTTCTCATCATTTTTTCGGATTTCTTGAACTTGGACCTCTCCACCTCTTGAAAAGTCTTTTTTCATCATTTTTTCGGATATTTTTAACTTGGACTTTCCACCTGCTGAAACGTCTTTTCTCATCATTTTTTCGGAATTTTTGAAATCCACCTCCTGAAACGTCTTTTCTCATCATTTTTTCGGAATGTTTGAAATCCACCTCCTGAAACGTCTTTTCTCATCATTTTTTCGGAATTTTTGAAATCCACCTCCTAAAACGTCTTTTCTCATCATTTTTTCGGATTTCTTGAACTTGGACGTCTCCACCTCTTGAAACGTCTTTTCTCATCATTTTTTCGGATATTTTTAACTTGGACCTCTCCACCTGCTGAAACGTCTTTTCTCATCATTTTTTCGGAATTTTTGAAATCCACCTCCTGAAACGTCTTTTCTCATCATTTTTTCGGAATTTTTGAAATCCACCTCCTGAAACGTCTTTTCTCATCATTTTTTCGGATTTCTTGAACTTGGACGTCTCCACCTCTTGAAACGTCTTTTCTCATCATTTTTTCGGATATTTTTAACTTGGACCTCTCCACCTGCTGAAACGTCTTTTCTCATCATTTTTTCGGAATTTTTGAAATCCACCTCCTAAAACGTCTTTTCTCATCATTTTTTCGGAATTTTTGAAATCCACCTCCTGAAACGTCTTTTCTCATCATTTTTTCGGAATTTTTGAAATCCACCTTCTGAAAAGTCTTTTCTCATCATTTTTTCGGATTTATTGAACTTGGACCTCTCCACCTGCTGAAACGTCTTTTCTCATCGTTTTTTCGGAATTTTTTTAATCCACCTCCTGAAACGTCCAATGAAAAATCAACGCCAGAGCACGCCAGTGCACGCCAATGCACGCCAGAGCACGCCAGAGCACGCCAGAGCACGCCAGAGCACGCCAGAGCACTACAGTGCACGCCAGTGCATGCCAGTGCACGCAGGAGCACGCCAGAGCACGGTAGAGCACAGCAGAGAACAGCTCAGCACTTGAAGTTGCTATAATATTTATTTCTCTTGTTAAAACCATTTTTTGATTACAGGATGTGTAAATCAATGTCCAATACACCATTTCAAGTCTATTGAATCAATAAATTTATAGAGCAATTCATGAACAAAAAGTTTTAGAAAAACGCACATCACAGCACTTGAATTTTTTAAAATTTTTCAAGTTATTTCAGTTCTTTTGTCGGGTAGTGGAGTTCTATTGTCAAGCACTTGAGTTCTGCATAGCAGAGCACGCCAGAGCACGCCAGTGCACGTCAGTGCACGCCAGAGCACGCAAGAGCACGCCAGAGAACGCTAGAGCACGCCAGAGCACGCCAGTGCACGCCAGTACACGCAAGTACACGCCAATGCACGCCAGAGCACGCCAATGCATGCCAGTGCACGCCAGAGCACGCCAGTGCACGCCAATGCACGCCAGAGCACGCAAATGCACGCCAGTTCACGCCAGAGCACGCTAGAGCACGCCAGAGCACGCCAGTGCACGCCAATGCACGCCAGAGCACGCCAGTGCACGCCAATGCACGCCAGAGCACGCCAATGCATGCCAGTGCACGCCAATGCACGCCAGGACAAGCCAATGCACTCCAGTGCACGCCAATGCACGCCAGAGCACGCCACTGCACGCCAGTGCACGCCAGAGCACGCCAGTGCACGCCAGAGCACGCCAGTGCACGCCAATGCACGCCAGAGCACGCCAATGCACGCCAGAGCACGCCAGTGCACGCCAATGCACGCCAGAGCACACCAGAGCACGCCAGATCACTACAGTGCACGCCAGTGCACGCCAGAGCACGCCAGAGCACGCCGGAGCACGGTAGAGCACAGCAGAGAACAGCTCAGCACTTGAAGTTGCTATAATATTTATTTCTCTTGTTAAAACCATTTTTTAATTACAGGATGTGTAAATCAATGTCCAATACACCATTTCAAGTCTATTGAACCAATAAATTTATAGAGCAATTCATTAACAAAAAGTTTTAGAAAAACGCACATCAAAGCACTTGAATTTTTTAAAATTTTTCAAGTTATTTGAGTTCTTTTGTCGGGTAGTGGAGTTCTATTGTCAAGCACTTGAGTTCTGCATAGCAGAGCACGCCAGAGCACGCCAGAGCACGCCAGAGCACGCCAGAGCACGCCAGTGCACGCAAGAGCATGCCAGAGCACGCCAGTGCATGCCAGTGCACGCCAGAGCACGCCAGTGCATGCCAGTGCATGCCAGTGCACGCCAGAGCACGCCAGAGCACGCCAGTGCACGCCAATGCACGCCAGAGCACGCCAGAGCACGCCAGTGCACGCCAGAGTACGCCTGTGCACGCAATGCACGCCAAAGCACGCAAATGCACGCCAGAGCACGCCAATGCATGCCAGTGCACGCCAGAGCACGCCAGTGCACGCCAATGCACGCCAGAGCACGCAAATGCACGCCAGTTCACGCCAGAGCACGCTAGAGCACGCAAGAGCACGCCAGTGCACGCCAATGCACGCCAGAGCACGCCAGTGCACGCCAATGAACCCCAGAGCACGCCAATGCATGCCAGTGCACGCCAATGCACGCCAGGACAAGCCAATGCACTCCAGTGCACGCCAATGCACGCCAGAGCACGCCACTGCACGCCAGTGCACGCCAGAGCACGCCAGTGCACGCCAGAGCACGCCAGTGCACGCCAATGCACGCCAGAGCACGCCAATGCACGCCAGAGCACGCCAATGCACGCCAATGCACGCCAGAGCACACCAGAGCACGCCAGAGCACTACAGTGCACGCCAGTGCACGCCAGAGCACGCCGGAGCACGGTAGAGCACAGCAGAGAACAGCTCAGCACTTGAAGTTGCTATAATATTTATTTCTCTTGTTAAAACCATTTTTTAATTACAGGATGTGTAAATCAATGTCCAATACACCATTTCAAGTCTATTGAACCAATAAATTTATAGAGCAATTCATTAACAAAAAGTTTTAGAAAAACGCACATCACAGCACTTGAATTTTTTAAAATTTTTCAAGTTATTTTAGTTCTTTTGTCGGGTAGTGGAGTTCTATTGTCAAGCACTCGAAATCTGCATAGCAGATAACGCCAAAGCACGCCAGTGCACGCCAGAGCACGCCAGAGCACGCCACAGCACGCCAAAGCCCGCCAGAGAACGCCAGTGCACGCCAGAGCACGCCCGAGCACGCCAATGCACGCCAGAGCACGCCAATGCACGCCAATGCACGCCAGAGCACGCCAGTGCACGCAAGTGCACGCCAGTGCACGCAAGTGCACGCCAATGAACGCCAGAGCACGCCAATGCACGCCAGAGCACGCCAGAGCACGCCAGAGCACGCCAGAGCACGCCAGTGCACACCAATGCACGCCAGAGCACGCCAATGCATGCCAGTGCACGCCAATGCACGCCAGGACAAGCCAATGCACTCCAGTGCACGCCAATGCACGCCAGAGCACGCCACTGCACGCCAGTGCACGCCAGAGCACGCCAGTGCACGCCAGAGCACGCCAGTGCACGCCAATGCACGCCAGAGCACGCCAATGCACGCCAGAGCACGCCAATGCACGCCAATGCACGCCAGAGCACACCAGAGCACGCCAGAGCACTACAGTGCACGCCAGTGCACGCCAGAGCACGCCGGAGCACGGTAGAGCACAGAAGAGAACAGCTCAGCACTTGAAGTTGCTATAATATTTCTTTCTCTTGTTACAACCATTTTTTAATTACAGGATGTGTAAATCAATGTCCAATACACCATTTCAAGTCTATTGAATCAATAAATTTATAGAGAAATTCATGAACAAAAAGTTTTAGAAAAACGCACATCACAGCACTTGAATTTTTAAAAATTTTTCAAGTTATTTGAGTTCTTTTGTCGGGTAGTGGAGTTCTATTGTCACGCACTTGAGTTCTGCATAGCAGAGCACGCAAGTGCATGCCAGTGCATGCCAGTGCACGCCAGAGCACACCAGAGCACGCCAGTGCACGCCAATGCACGCCAGAGCACGCCAATGCACGCCAATGCACGCCAGAGTGCGCCAGTGCACGCAATGCACGCCAAAGCACGCAAATGCACGCCAGATCACGCCAATGCACGCCAGTGCACGCCAGTGCACGCCAGTGCACGCCAGAGCACGCCAGAGCACGCCAATGCACGCCAGAGCACGCCAGTGCACGCAAGAGCATGCCAGAGCACGCCAGTGCATGCCAGTGCACGCCAGAGCACGCCAGTGCATGCCAGTGCATGCCAGTGCACGCCAGAGCACGCTTGAGAACGCCAGTGCACGCCAATGCACGCCAGAGCACGCCAGAGCACGCCAGTGCACGCCAGAGTACGCCAGTACACGCAATGCACGCCAAAGCACGCAAATGCACGCCAGTGCACGCCAGAGCACGACAGAGCACGCCAGAGCACGCCAGAGCACGCCAGTGCATGCCAGTGCACGCCAGTGCACGCCAGTACACGTCAGTGCACGCCAGAGCACGCCAGAGCACGCTAGAGCACGCCAGTGCACGCTAGAGCACGCCAGACCACGCCAGAGCACGCCAGAGAACGTCAGTGCACGCCAGAGTACGCCAGTGCACGCAATGAACGCCAATGCACGCCAGAGTGCGCCAGTGCACGCAATGCACGCCAAAGCACGCAAATGCACGCCAGATCACGCCAATGCACGCCAGTGCACGCCAGTGCACGCCAGTGCACGCCAGAGCACGCCAGAGCACGCCAATGCACGCCAGAGCACGCCAGTGCACGCAAGAGCATGCCAGAGCACGCCAGTGCATGCCAGTGCACGCCAGAGCACGCCAGTGCATGCCAGTGCATGCCAGTGCACGCCAGAGCACGCTTGAGAACGCCAGTGCACTCCAATGCACGCCAGAGCACGCCAGAGCACGCCAGTGCACGCCAGAGTACGCCAGTACACGCAATGCACGCCAAAGCACGCAAATGCACGCCAGTGCACGCCAGAGCACGACAGAGCACGCCAGAGCACGCCAGTGCATGCCAGTGCACGCCAGTGCACGCCAGTACACGTCAGTGCACGCCAGAGCACGCCAGAGCACGCTAGAGCACGCCAGTGCACGCTAGAGCACGCCAGACCACGCCAGAGCACGCCAGAGAACGCCAGTGCACGCCAGAGTACGCCAGTGCACGCAATGAACGCCAAAGCACGCAAATGCACGCCAGTGCACGCCAGAGCACGCCAGTGCACGCAAAACAACGCCAGTGCACGCAAAAGCACGCCAGAGCACGCCAGAGCACGCCAGTACACGTCAGTGCACGCCAGAGCACGCCAGAGCACGCCAGAGCACGCCAGAGCACGCTAGAGCACGCCAGAGCACGCTAGAGCACGCCAGTGCATGCCAGAGCACGCCAGTGCAAGCCAAAGCACGCTAGTGCACGCCAGAGCACGCCAGAGCACGCCAGAGCACGCCAGAGCACGCCAGAGCACGCCAGTGCACACCAATGCACGCCAGAGCACGCCAATGCATGCCAGTGCACGCCAATGCACCCCAGGACAAGCCAATGCACTCCAGTGCACGCCAATGCACGCCAGAGCACGCCACTGCACGCCAGTGCACGCCAGAGCACGCCAGTGCACGCCAGAGCACGCCAGTGCACGCCAATGCACGCCAGAGCACGCCAATGCACGCCAGAGCACGCCAATGCACGCCAATGCACGCCAGAGCACACCAGAGCACGCCAGAGCACTACAGTGCACGCCAGTGCACGCCAGAGCACGCCGGAGCACGGTAGAGCACAGAAGAGAACAGCTCAGCACTTGAAGTTGCTATAATATTTATTTCTCTTGTTACAACCATTTTTTAATTACAGGATGTGTAAATCAATGTCCAATACACCATTTCAAGTCTATTGAATCAATAAATTTATAGAGAAATTCATGAACAAAAAGTTTTAGAAAAACGCACATCACAGCACTTGAATTTTTAAAAATTTTTCAAGTTATTTGAGTTCTTTTGTCGGGTAGTGGAGTTCTATTGTCACGCACTTGAGTTCTGCATAGCAGAGCACGCCAGTGCATGCCAGTGCATGCCAGTGCACGCCAGAGCACACCAGAGCACGCCAGTGCACGCCAATGCACGCCAGAGCACGCCAATGCACGCCAATGCACGCCAGAGTGCGCCAGTGCACGCAATGCACGCCAAAGCACGCAAATGCACGCCAGATCACGCCAATGCACGCCAGTGCACGCCAGTGCACGCCAGAGCACGCCAGAGCACGCCAATGCACGCCAGAGCACGCCAATGCACGCCAGAGCACGCCAGTGCACGCAAGAGCATGCCAGAGCACGCCAGTGCATGCCAGTGCACGCCAGAGCACGCCAGTGCATGCCAGTGCATGCCAGTGCACGCCAGAGCACGCTTGAGAACGCCAGTGCACGCAAATGCACGCCAGAGCACGCCAGAGCACGCCAGTGCACGCCAGAGTACGCCAGTACACGCAATGCACGCCAAAGCACGCAAATGCACGCCAGTGCACGCCAGAGCACGACAGAGCACGCCAGAGCACGCCAGTGCATGCCAGTGCACGCCAGTGCACGCCAGTACACGTCAGTGCACGCCAGAGCACGCCAGAGCACGCTAGAGCACGCCAGTGCACGCTAGAGCACGCCAGACCACGCCAGAGCACGCCAGAGAACGCCAGTGCACGCCAGAGTACGCCAGTGCACGCAATGAACGCCAATGCACGCCAGAGTGCGCCAGTGCACGCAATGCAC